>NC_030426.2:12961198-13196198 GCF_001660625.3 Ictalurus punctatus | reverse complement strand
AATCTGGACGTGTCTCCTGAGAACATACAACAGTGCAGAAATAAACATGATTACAGAGCATTCTTTATATCTGGTGTGTGTAGTTTGCTTAAGATGTACTGTAATGTATGCAAAATGTCCAAGTTGTAAGTAAATGAATCTTGGCATAAAAACAGCAAATATGGCAAAGTTGTAGACAAATCTGAAAAACACAGAATACTCTTACATTAACTACATTATAATTCTACTGTAACTGTGTACAAATATATATATATATATATTTTTTTAATCAATGTGTATAAGCAATTTTATCAACATATTATCAACAGAAACCAGTATAATGTTTAATTAGAATGGCAAAATCCCTAGAATTATATGACTTGTAATTAAAAAATGATTTGATGAGACCTGTGACTTCATGAGGAAGTCGTAGATACGAGCAGCCAGTACAGGTCGTGTCATAACAATGTTGGGCGGGATGGCTCCCAGATTACAGTTCTTCCATTCTGTCAGTGAAGCCCGCTGTCCATCCGCACACAACAACTCAAAATCCCTGGAAACCCAGCCTTTGGCCCAGCCACTACTGTTTAGATCTGCTCATAAAATGAAGATGAAGGTAATTACGTAGGTGATAATAGTCACAAGATCTTCCACATCTACAGCAAAGGTGCCAGAGAAAACAAATCTATTAATTTGACCACAAACAGAAACCATGTATTGTTGTAAGTCTGTAAATATGTTTGGCAATTATTACAGTGCACAGGTAAATATGTTATAGGGGTAGCTTAACCTCCCCATTGAGAAAAAATATATAGCGTGCATTTATATGTCTACATCTCCAAATAGGTAACCATCTCACATTCAATGTTGCTTTCTAGGTTGTGATGCTCCATAAATGCCACATCTCCGTAGCTTTTCCCACTGGGATCGCCAACCAGACACCTAAAACAGAGAATCACCAGTACTTAATTATGTATAAGACAAAGATTTGTTCCTCAGTTCAAAAATAAATGGCTGCATTCTGTCCTCGTTTTTTGTGGCTCCACAATTCCTAATAGTCCTCATAGATTTTGGTCAAATACCTGCAGTCCTTCAAAAATTTAATGACTAAAGTGATTCATTTAAATCAACATGAGCTGGCCATGATTTGCAAGAAATTGTAAGGAAGTAAGAGTAGACAATTTAGAAATGTGTTTTGATTGTGCGACCAGATTAGATGTCAAAGCTTATTTCAAGAGTAGCAACTACCACCCTGTGCCCACCCAGGTGGCCACACCTCTGCTCAGTGGTGAGGTGGAATACAGTCTGAGCACATGACTGATCTATTGAGGGTGAAAGGCTTCACTCAAGGACCCAACAGCGGCTTTCCATCTGTCCCAACAACTACAGAATCTTAATTATATAGGCCACTACTCCAGCACTGAGGATGTTTAGGTTGCAGTTCAGATCTTAGTAAGCATAGTATGCTTTCTAGTAGAAGTCAACCGATTGATTGGTTTTTCCCATTAATCGGCAGCGATAACGGATTGCTGGAAGTATCAGCTATTTTGGCCAAAATCTACACCGATAGTTTTTCCTGGTTGTATCCGTTGTGGGAGCGGCTGAGGACGGTCTGCTGTCGGTATACAGTAGGAGAGCAACGTCTAGAGGCTAAATAAAAACTTTCACTGACAAATTTTGTTATTTGAAGTGTTTTTTGATTTATTTTGGATGGTCCATTTTTTATTTGTAATTTGGAGTGTTACTTTTTGGTTCAGTTTGGATGTATACCATTTATTTACTTTAATATATATTAATAGTTATTATATATTATTATTTATATATTTATTTTAAAAAATGTAATTATTTACATTTAAAACTTTACATTAAAAAAAAGTACATTTTAGTAAATTTTCATGGTACAGTCAATACTGTTTATTTTTGTAATAAAGTTACAGCAATATTTTACTTTGAGTGTTATATTTTCATTCAGTATCACTTTTAAAAAAAAACCTATTGGGTGATTAATGCCCAACTTAGTTATCAGTATTGGTAAAATCCACTATGGGTTGACTTCTAGTGCTCTAGTCCAACAAACAGTGCATATGTGCTATGGTGTTCTCTCACCTCAGAGCTCCCATATTTCCATAGTAGCGCTCATTGTGGTTGTTGGAGCATCGTTTTGTGGAAGCCTCTTCTGTCCCACCTACACACACCTTACACAGACTGCCTTCAGCACCTGGCATACAGCCCTTCCAAAACACCTTAGAGTACGCTGCCATCACAGGTCCATCAGGTAACCAGACCAGTGAAATAAAACAGTCAGTATTAGTTTCTCTAAAGTACACCAGTACGTTTACATTTACACCAGTACAATACAAATAGTGTTGGCCACACAGTACAGGTGTTTGCACCAAAAATACACAAACCACAAATTTGAGCAAACTTGATTATATAATACCACCACTAGCTGTTATTTTCACTTCCTAGGCTCATCATACTGCTTTGCATAAGCTACTAGTTTTATTTACACAATACAGGTGCATCTCAAAAAATTTGAATATCATGGAAAAGTTCATTTTTTCCCCATAATTAAACTTTCATATATTCTAGATTCATTAAACATAAAGTGAAATATTTCAAGCCTTTTAAAAAAAAAATCTTAATAAGCTTAATATTAGAATAAAGAATTTACAACACAGAAATGTCGATCTGAGAAGAGCTCTAATCAGCTAATTAACTCAAAACACCTGTTTTACTAAAAACACTGTTGCTCAGTCGTCCAAAGTGCTCTTTTCAGATGGAAATAAATTTTGCATTTCATTTGGAAATCAAGGTCCCAGAGTCTGGAGGAAGAGTGGAGAGACACGGAATCCAAGTTGCTTGAAGTCCAGTGTGAAGTTTCCACGGTCAGTGATGATTTGGGGTGCCATGTCATCTGCTGGTGTTGGTCCACTGTGTTTTCTCAAGTCGAGAGTCAATGCAGCGTCTACCAGGAGATTTTAGGGAACTTCATGCTTCCATCTGCTGATGAGCTTTATGGAGATGCTGATTTCCTTTTCCAGCAGGACTTGGCACCTGCCCATAGCACCAAAACTACTAGTAACTGGTTTGCTGAGCATGGTATTACTGTGCTTGATTGGCCAGCCAACTCGCCTGAACCCCATAGAGAATCTATGAGAGACACCAGACCCAACAATACAGACGAGCTGAAGGCCACCATCAAAGCAACCTTGGCTTCCATAACACCTCAGCAGTGTCACAGGCTGATTGCATCCATGCCATGTTGCACTGATGCAGTAATTCGTGCAAAAGGATTAAAGCCCCGACCAAGCATTGAGTGCATAAATGAACATACTTTCAGGTCGAGATATCTGTATTATAAAATTACTTATTCTAATTTTTTGAGACACTGGATTATTGATTTCCATGAGCTGTAAGATGTAATCATCAAGATTAAAACAAAAAAGGCTTGAAATATTTCACTTTATATGTAATGAATCTAGAAGACATGAAAGTTCCACTTTTAAAATAAAATTATTGGAAAAAATGAACTTTTCCACGATATAAACTTTTTTGGAGATGCACCTTTAGTTTAGCAAAATTTGCTAAGCTATCTAATTACCCAAAGATACTGTATCCCTTCACGTTAGCCAGCAAACTAGTTCTCACTCACTGATTAATTTTCATTGACCGCTTATCCTGTTCAGGGTCGAGGTGGATCGCAGGAACCCTAGACATGAGGCCAGAATACACCCTGAATAGGATGCCAGTCCTTCACAGGGCACCATACACACATACTCATCCCCAGACTCATTCACACTTTAAGGGCAATTTATCCAAGTCAAATACACCTACTGGCATGTTTTTGGGAGCACAAAAATCATGGCAAGAACATGCACACAAACACCACAGACAGTGACCCGAGCTCAGGATCAAACCAGGAGCAGTGACGCAGCCATTCTACCCACTGTGCCACCACACCACCCCTGCTATCTAGTAAACTTAGCTAAAGTGCCCTCTTCAGTGGGCTAACACAGGCACATCAATGACATGCTTTTGGGGCAACTTTCCAGACTGTAACCATGAAACTGATTTACATTCAGTTAAAAAAATTCAAAACAAGAGGAAAAGGAATTACTTTTAACAGTAGAAAACATACAGCAGGATTGGATTTATGGTTATATTTGTGTTTCAGTACTCAATCACAAATCCTGCTAGACTATGTTTATCATGATGTTAGGCATTAGTAGCTAGACAAGTTTGTTAACAATCTAGCTAATGTTAGGCTGGCTACTATATTGTGTAACTTGACTAACAATGGATTAACTATTATATCGTGCAATTAAAACCAATATTATATTGGTAAGGATTAAACTGGTTACAAGTAGTACTTCTATTTACCTAGGTGCAAACAGCATCTTTTTATTTTCAGAAGATCTGCAGTACCTTTGTTTGGCTCACAGGGGACGCTGCTGTTAAGTGCTGAACTCAGAGAGTGTTGGACAGGCAGAACCCAGCCAGCGGGACTGTACATGAGACCATGGCAGGAACGTCGTCCACTGAGATTCCCAACATACACACTTTTACTGGAGCGCCGTGTCACGGCCACACCATACACTGATGATAAGTCTGCTGGGTTTAAAAAGTTTTTCTTTAAACAAAGGCAGAACAGCAGCTCACACACATTAACACCACGTTAACAGCTTGGAAATTATATGGCTGAGTATATACTGCTTTACTATAGATAAATAAGGTTCCACAGTTTACCTTTAGCCTCTAAAGGTTCTCCTCCGGTGAATTCACACTTTGTGCCTTATGGACAGAGACATTTTCAGGAATAGATATACACCCAGAGGTACATAAACACACATTCCATCCTGTGTATTTAATATTATTTACCATAATACTCAGTCACTACAGGTACAAGGCCACATTTCCCTGCTATAAAAGCATGTGTAGCATCCAAGGACACAGCATCCACTTTATCCCTCTGTAGAAAGACAGAAAAAAACATTGATTGACTGTCTGCTTGATCTCATTCATACAGTGTAGAATGTTGTCTCAACACATCAAGGCATTGCTGAGGAAAACACAATAGAATATAGGGCAGCTCATTTCTGTTATTCACAAGGTTGAATTGTTGTATCTACTTCAGAAGTGTCCAAACAATTGGGCAAATCACATATATTTACTTATTCAACAGTTATGTTCATCTTACTGGACCTTGATCTTCTCGATGCAGTCACTCATTGACGAAGCGCTCACACATACAAGAGGATCTGACTTTATGCTAAGAGCCCACTGCTCGCATTTCTCCTGTTCAGCATGACTTATACAGCACCATCTCACCACACTGTCCTCCAGAGAGCTACCTGAACACACACACACACACACACACACACACACACACACACACACACACACACACACACAGCTTGACTGTTATTTGCAGCAGAGATAAAGGGGGTGATGGCTAAGATGGCTTGAGACACAGAACGTGTCTGAGTTCATTATTGTATTAAGAGCTGTATAATGTGTTCAACTAATCTTTACATCAGAAACTCATACAGTTGAGGTCATAAGTTTACATACACCTTGCAGAATCTGCTAAATGTTAATCATTTAAAATGATCATAAAAATGTGCATATTGTTTTTTATTTAGTCCTGCCCTGAAATAGGCAATTTCACATAACAGATGTTTTCACATAAAAAAAATTTACTTGTAAATGAGGATAGTCAACAGGTTTGATTATTAGCCTACAGTAAATGGTGTGTAGTGGGCTGTCTTGGGCTATTAGTCTGAATGAATATTCGCTATATAAAAAAAAAACCTCATGTCATTCACAGAACTTTGGGATAGAATTTACATACCTTCATGTCTTAACCCCTTGAGCAAAGCAACGTAGTCCAGTCCCAGAACCTGACTGATATCTATACCTTGTTGCAGTATGGACAGTTTATCAGTGACGTCTCTGAACAGCAAATCACCCACACCGTAAATTGATGAATCAAAAAGCTGGAAACGATGAGTCTCTCTTCTCTTCCGGCCAAACGCTGTCTAATAAACAGAATGGTAAATTATCACCAAATTAACGTTAGCAGAACTGACATTAACACACGTACGGTTCAGACATTACCTGAATCGCTGACAGGAACTTGCGAGCAAGGTTTTGGTTGTTTATACGTGTAACTACAGCTCCACCAGGGCCACGGCCGAAATTGCACTTTCTGAAACTGCTCAGTGGAACTCGAGTGCCATCTGTGCACAGTAACCTGTATTCATCCTTCACACTGTCTGTAGAGGTTAGGTTTAAGACAGAGCGTGGCAAAGAGTGTGACAGGGAAGTAGGAAAAATGAGTAGTGAAGCTTTAAAAACACTACAATATCAATTTATTTGGTGAAGTCTCTGTCAGAAGAGACAAAAACATCTATGCATTAACCATCTATGCTGTCCAGGGCTGTATGATCCACAAAGGCCACATCTCCTGCTCCAGACTTCAGGCATCTGAAAGAAAGCAAGTGGTTCACAATTTTTATGTGTGTGTCCAAGTAAAAAAAAAAAAAGTATAGCATGTAGTGTGTGTGTTTTTAAACCTGAGCGCCCCTTGGTTATGGTAGAATGGTTCATTATGAGATGTCTCGCAGTAAAAGTTCCTCTGTGGAACATATGACCTCTGACCCTGGCACCTGGAACACAGGCTGCTGAATGTCATGGTACCAGCTCCAGGCACACAGCTGGCATTGAAGAAGGCACTGACAGCTGAGAGAGCACAGAAAGAGAGATTTTCTATACAGCATATTATACACACTGTGGTACACTACTAACGTTGTTACAGATTTGAATTAAAATCTATAAACAACTCATTTGAAAAGTTCGCGGAATAAATCATGCCTCCCGATCACGAATTAATTCAGTTGGTTAACAGAATACTCCGGTTATACCATTTTTCAGGATCTATCTACCACATGTCATGTGTTGGCAGTTAGCACAGACAAGAATTTTGTTACATTTCCCTCTTCTAAAAAAAGAGACCATGTTGAAATATGCAGAGATAGTCCTTTAAATGTATATAATTATTTCTTGAAATCGCCTAATCTCATTATGACATAATACTAGTTCAGAATGTATAGAATGAATCACCCTGACTGAGGGGCTGTCCTTCAGCCCAGGGCAGGAGGTTGTGGGAAAGCAGCTGCCCTAAAGGCAAATTCCAGCCTGAAGTCCAGCGAGCTCCACTGTGACAGCTCGTAGTTCCCTTAAGAGAACGGATGTCTATCGAGCTTGTGTTTCTCACTACTGCCACTGCCAGGATACAGGTGCCTGCAGAATGACACACAGACATTACAGCATTTAAGCAGTGCTTAGGAGTATTTTTACAAAAATTTTAAATAAATAAATAAATAAAATAAAAAAGAAAGAAAGAACAAAAGATTAACCAAGATTGTTTAATCCCAGCTTAGTCCATTATATATTTCTACCATCACTGTAGATCTCTTTGGCGACTGCTGCAAGACCAAACTGCTTCACTGCAGAATAGACCTCTCCAGCATCCAGAGTCACAAGGTCAGCTTTATTGTCCTGAAAGGACAGCAACAAACTGCATCAAAGAAATACCTTAGCATTTTAAACCTAATCTTTCTCTAACTCATCTCTATCTTAAGTGTGATGATGACAAACAATCATTTCAACACACATTTTATTGTACTGAGAAAAGAAAAGAAAATCTGTTTACTGGAAATTTATTTTATAATAAAAGTCTAAGGGCAGTTGACAAGGCCAATTAACATTATCATTACATTAATATCTCATAGAAGTAGCAGTAACCCACCCGTATCTTACTGAGGCAGTCAGCAGTGCTGAAGGCTCTCACACATGACAGTTGGCTGTACAATGTGGCTGCAGGAGGAAAAGCAGCTCCTAGTGCTTTAGCCAGGTCTGCACATTTCCTTCGCTCTGGCTCTGACACTATACACCAGCGCATCTTTTTTGCTGTACGATACATTCATTTTCACATTCAATTGAACATTTTGTTATTTCGGATACAAGTGCCAACAATACACCCACCACCTTTAGAATAATTCAAACCCTCTGAGGCAGACTCTGCTGTCTGCAGGATAGAAGTAACCTCCAGAAAAACAAATGCATTTTATCAAGAATCTTGAGAAATAAAGCAAGGAGGTATCAAGTTGAACAGAGTATGATTGTAATGATCTGAAAGCTTCTTAACAGAAAAGATTTATAATTTACAATTCAATTTTATTTGTATAGAGCTTTTTTACAATGGTCATTGTCTCAAAGCAGCTTTACAGAAATATATAACATAGGATACAGATTTTAAGTGTGTGGATTAATCCCAATTGAGCAAGGAAAAACTCCCTAAGATGTTATGAGGAAGAAACCAGGAGAGGAACCAGACTCAGAAGGAAACCCGTCCTCATCTGGGTAACAACAGATAGTGTAAAAGCATAAGATCTATCTGCAAGTATTGTTTTGACATGACCCCAATGATAACAATGATAATCAATCCCATTTACATCCCAATTTTCATGATGGCAAAACAGCATCTTTTCCTTTGCTATTACATTTAGTTACATTTGAACTGCCCTGATGATGTGTATGCTTTTTCTGTACTGTTCCATTATTGCCAAATATTGTGCATGGTATATATTTATAGTCTCTTTTAAGTATGTAGGTTGTGCTCATATTCTATGCTGTACAAAACAATTCCACTGACAAATTCATTTTACACTGACATGAAACAATTTAAAAACAAAAACAAAGACATCCAAGTGCAGTCGATTTCATTTTAGTGAGCAGTACACGCTTACCCCACACAGCAGTGGAGAAAAGGAGGATGACGATTATTCCACACACACCCTTCATCATGCTGCCTAATTCACTGCACTGAGACTCACACACAGAAGTTCAGCTCCTCAGTGTACAGCAGGTCAGTGTTGCCAGATTGGGTGCTTTACCTCCTAACCCATATGTTTTTATTTATTTGTTTGTTAATAGTAGTAGTAGCATTTATAAGTGCTTCACAATAAAACTGAACCAACAGTTCAACCAACTAATTTACACGAAAACATTAATATGTACACCAAGAAAATTTAAATGATCATTTAAAAAGTTAAAAACTTTACAGTTCACAGTGGTCAATAAAAAGAAATATTATACCAAAGCACTGCTGAATCCTCAAATCTGATTGGCCAGAAGGTGTTTAGTGATAATTTTCTATAACTGCTGCTCCAACAACAACTCTGGCTCCAAGGCAAATCACTGGTTTATATTAATACGCTCAATCAAATGTCAGCGTTTCTATAGTAACAATTCACACAAGCCCTTGTATGGTGGATGCTCCACTTCACCTAAACCTAATAATAAACTGTTAAAAAAAAAAAAAAAAATTTGTTGCAATTTTCAAAAAATGTAAAATGGTGATGTTTATTTAACGTTTATGGAAAGAGTCCTGGGTGTCAGTGTTTTGTAGCTGTCAGTAAGTTTCCTGACATGGAAGGCTATTCAGGACAGAGGACTTTGTGCTTTCAGGTTTTTCAGTAACATGAGAAGATGCAGGGGTTTTTTTTGGTTTGTTTGTTTGGTATTATCATCTTCAGCAGAAAACAAGTAGCCGGTTGAGGGAAAGACTGTTTATAGATGCTAGAAAATAAAGCATAACAGGAACTAACTTGCGAAGTGGACATTCTGCAACATTAAATTGTAATTACAAATAGTTAAATGTATGACATAATCGTTGGTAAAAGAAGAAAAAAACCCACTTTTGAACATGCTGTTACTGGAACATAACACCACCCCATTATTAGTTATTTTCCTAAAGCAGTATGCCCAGTTGTTGTTTTTTTTTATTCCTTACTTATCTAACAATTTCATAACATACAGTATAAAGCATAATTTTTGTAGCCTGAGATCTTTGCCAAAACATTATTCATTTATATATATATACAGGAAATGGAACTAAAGATGAGTGTTACACAATAACATTTAGCCTCTTTGTGTCACTCAAGCGCATACCCTCAAACAGTGTCGTTACTGAACTGGAAGTTGGACAACTCTACATATTCTTAACACTGACACACAGAGCAGATCTTATTTGTCATTCTTTCTTTTTTTTTTCTCCCCATCTGCAGTTCCAACCTGTCTGGGACTATAAGAGCCAGAGAGAAACAAGGTCCAACTATCCACTACTGAACTATTATAAGGACAAGCGATGCGTGTTTTCAGAGGGAATGGTACTCTGTGCTCTGAGCGCATGTGGAAGGAATCATAGTGTCACCGACATCTTGCTTCCAGCTTTTCCAAAACATGTTGTGCCTACTAGCCAAGGTTTCTTTCTTTCTTTCTTTCTTTTTTTAAATGGAAAGAACTGCAAAAACAGTGAAAGCCAGACCTACAGTACCTGCATGTGTTGGTCAGACACATAGAAAAGTAAGAACATGTACATAAATATGAAAAGAACTATTTATTTACATGAACACTACATTCAAAGATCTACAAATATTTTATAAATGTCTTTGTTACAAATAAATAAATAAATGTTAAACATGAAAAATGTACAATACTTGCTTACTTACAATAGCTTGCTCCTATTTCTACACTTGGTCTACATTTTTTGTAAAATACATCATTGCGTTTCCTGACAGTTTAAATTTTCCAGATAACAAGAACATAATTTGACATGACATATCTACAGGCTTCAAGAAATTCCTAATTCCTCACCTTTATCTGACCCATGTAGTTGTAAGCTAGACAGGGTGAAGAACACAGATAGCAGAATGCATGATATCTATATTTTAATGTTGGCTCTCAGCAGCTGGCTTTCTACACTGCTGATTCTTGCAGCATGGCAGATCACGATGGGCTTCCTTTCAGTCATTTTCTTAGACAGAGCAGAAATACGGATCTCTAGCTGTAAAAAAAAAAAAGGCAAAAACAATTTCATTATTCAAATCAGTTAGGACTTGTACCGTAGACACAAAGCACATGTAAACACAATGTGAAATACTGGTTGACTGGAGAACCTGCCATCTGCAACAATAATACACCTGACAGCTGTTATTCTCACAGGCAGATTTATGCTTAAACTGATCTCGCAAGAGAATGTGTGTTAAATGTAACCCAGAAGGATCTTACTTATGGTCATGCTGCATGTGCACCTAAATGTTTTTACCTTTTAAAGTGTTCACCTGTATTACAACCTGTACAATTTAAATGCATCAAATAACTGGCTTTTCTATCGTTCTGACACAAAGTCTTCAAGTACAAACATTTGAGTTAAAATGCAAAAACAAGCATTGGAAGAGAATTGGTAGAGATGTGCAAAATAAATAAATAATCAATGGTTAAAGACGAATGCAAACTGGTTGTATACTTGATACATTTCTATGACAAAGATTCTAAACATAGTGAGTCTTTATTAATCACATATACATTTTACAGTACAGTGAAATTCTTTTCTTCGCATACCCCAGCATGTCAGGAAGCTGGGGTCAGAGCACAGGGTGATACAGCATGATACAGCACCCCTGGAGCAGAGATTAAGGTTAAGGGCCTTGCTCAAGGGCCTAACAGTGGCAGCTTGGCAGTGCTGGGCTTGAACCCCCTTGAACCTTCCGATCAGTAACTGGCAAGCCACCGCTACACTGTGGAAACCTGCACCTCAATCCAAAAAATGTCTTCCTGATTGAAGTTGTTGTTTGCATGTTTTCAAAATTCATGTGTTAAAAACTGATGGACCAATTATAAACAAGCCATAATCATGATATTCAGTTGAACATGTTCACTTACAGACTATATGTGTTTGTAACAGGGCATTAAGATCTTTATAAGGTTCAAGCTCTTGAATAATCTCATGCATTTCACTATTTTACTTTTGGGTAGGGTCAATAATGGTGTTTTATTTATGAATCAGAATGACTGTAAACTCGTCTGAATCACTGTAAGGTTTGATGTATAGTTATTGTCATTTCGCAAACAAAATAAGTGACTTTTTTTTTTTTAGATAACATACAATACCTCATTTAATTCTTGTATAATGCTCTCTCTTTCTTCAGTATCTGCATCACTGCCTGTTGTCTGGAGCCAGTTTCTCATCACTCTTTGTAGTTTGCGCCATGTCCTGTTTGTAAATAGAGACAGATCTTTCACCAGGACAATCTTGACAGCAGCCAGAAGAGTCATAGCACACTCAGGATATTAGTACATACTGCAGCTGAGTTTTGTCTTGCTGATATCTCTGCAGGTCGAGTCTGATATCAAGTAGTTCCCTGTTCAGAGCTTCAGTAGGATCACTGCTTGTCTGCAGGAGCATGGGCTCTTCATTGTCATCATCTCCCACATCCACAAAAACACTTCCACACACCCCTGCTGGTTAAACACCCAGATGACTCAAAAGGATTCAGAACAATCTTTTTATATATATTTTTTAAACAGTCCTATAAACCAGGGATGTTTTTGAGGGAAAAAACACCTAAGGAACATTCATACAGCACACTAAATATGACATTTACTCACATTTTAAAGTGTTAAAAAAGCTTATTCTGTCAGAAGTAGAAGGAGTCTCCACATTACTTTGTTTCTTATTTGTATTTGTAAGTTAAACTCTACTTTTCTGCATCACTAGGACATGCCTGCTCTGCATGAAATTGCATGACCTGCAGTTTGCATACACCACGTCACTGCCACACTTATAATGTAGTAATGCAGCACTATTATGAAATAGAAATTTATTAAAAGGTATAGACAAGACATTTATAGATTACGCATCTTTTTGCAGTCAGACACAAATTGATGTTACTGAAAATGTAGGTTTATCTATCTTTTTACCACTACTACAAATTCTATTGACTGGAACTGTTATTCATAGGTGAAGTGTGTCTCGGTGTGCATTGTTTACTTTGACCAGGCAGGTTAGGGTGGATGAAATCTTGAGGGGAGAGGAGTGAGGGATCCTTGTGTCTGGAATTTGTCTATAAAAAAAAGCAATAAAGTGAAAAAGTAGAAGAAGTAGAGAGCTTTGATGCTGTGAAAAATGATTTTCAAGATGTTCAATCCATGCAAATGTACAACTATGCTTGCAATATTCACCTTGCACAGTGATTTAGCTGCAGTAAATGAAGAAGGAGGCAGCAGCACCTCCTGGCTCTCAGCACTAATCTGTATGGTGGAGTTTCCTGTAGAACCAGACCTGAGGATTGGGATTGGAGGCTTTATGTTCAGAACAGGAGGCTGCAGTGAAGAGGAGAGAGACAATCCAGGGGGCTGAGGCTGCGTGAATGGAAGTGAAACAAAGTGGGATGGACAAGCCACTGGAACGGATGCTAAAGGTGATGTGGATCCAGTGTCAGTTGGAGCACTGCAAACACGAAAACACAGCGATAAAGAGGTTACATAAAGGAATGTAAGGGTTTTTGTTATATCACAATCTGCCAGTGTTTCAAATATTCATGATTTGTACTTGGAAATGTTTTAATATAACTGTTTTATATGCATTACACAATGATATGGTGGACAACATGAAGCCACTGATTCACATTATAAAGATATAATTTTTGCCATACTGAAAATCATAATCTTTATTTATTTTTTACAATTGATACATTAAATCTGCAAAATGGGGGAGGTACCTGCCCAGATATCCCTCAATATGTTCTTTATACCAGGAACATGGATGGTGATTAAATCATTTATATAAACAGCATTTATAGTCTTGACTGAAAAAACAATTCGAAGCCAAAGTACACCAACGTTAAGTCACCATGTCACATACTTTAGATTTGTTTAACCCTTTTTTTGGACTCTGCATAATTCCAAGTTATATCATGGTGTTCATTTCTTCATTACAAGTAGCTGTGTCCAAGCTTTTGACTTGCAGTGTGTACAGTCATACAGTCCTGCTAATCTGTGCTGGTTTTTGATTATCGTGTGGGCAACTGTACCTTCTAGGGTGTGTTGCTTTGTGATTCTTGTCTGTGTGACTGTGTCTGCTAGGCTTTGGGTGCTGCAGCAGTTCTTTCACTGGGGAGTGCAATAAGTCATCAGGCCTTCGTGGTTGCAGCCTAGATGCTCGAACCAGCAGCCTGCAGTTTTAATGAAAGGACCATCATAAGGTTTTATCATCATAATATTATGTAGCCGCCACAATGCTTTTTTGCCTCGTTATACTCCTTAGTGTTGGTTGCTAAAAAAAAACCTAACAAGATAACAAATCGTTCACTGATATCACAGCACATCCACAGTTATCCACCCTGGCAAGTAAATCAAGCATACCTACATATCAACCACTGTCCACTGATGAACTGAGATGCAATCAAAACCCTCATCTACATTCTATTAGTTCTACATAATAGTAATTCAGTTACATGTTCTTCAGGTTTTTACTTACAGTTTGTTTACAGTGGAATCTCCTGCCCTCTGCTCTGTGGCTGGGCTCCTGATTGGTTGGTAGGTGTGTCTGTGGGTGTGGCATTCCGGCAGGGAGAAGGATACACTCTTTTTTGTTTTAGAGTGCCTGTCATTTTTATTTGTCTCTCCGACTCTGGAAGGCTTGCACAATGCCCGCTGCTTCCATCGCAAGGCGCACCGCCGTACTACTGCCTGCAGCTGCCGTGAACTCTGTGATAAAACATTTTCTTTTTTCTTTTCAAAATGTATAACTCACACTTTAAGGGTGTGCATTGGTGTTTGAATACCCGATTAAGCAGCTCGTCACAACCTGTACAGAACAATATTACAATTATGGAGAAAGCATGTCCCTATTCAAAACGCATGCATACACACCTGTTCATGGCTGTGGAGAGCCATGTTCGTAGAGAACGCACTCATGTGTGTTGTGTATGTAAGGATGTGGGTGACGCCTTCTCGTAGAAGGTCATCTCTGTAGAATTGAGCTGCTGCTGCAAGACGCTTCTGTTTTCTTTGACACTCAGCAACCCAGTGTCGCCACACAAAGAGCACCTGAACTCATAAATACACACAAACAAAACACTGAATTGTATAATTGTTACGACTTTAAATATTCATTCAAAGTTGTTGCTGTTAAGGTGTTACCTTGGCCTGCAGGTTCAGGGACCAGTGCCAAAGGGCCATCTCTGTTAGTTCTGCCTCTCTTCTTCTGCTCTGTAGCTGTGCCATTTAAATGATTAAAAGACAAAAGGGGACACTACGAATCATACACCTTAAAAAATTCAAGTATTTTATTTTTAAATCTTTACCTTTTGCTGCTATAGTTACAACACACACTTTGTTGTCTGTCTATAATGTATGAATAAATTCCTTTAAAGATATCTGCATTGTAATTGCAACTAAGTTTTAAAATCTCAGGAAAAAAAGTATTCTGTGGAATATCTTTAAGAATATTCTCTGTTTTTTGCTTATTTTTTCTTTTTGACACTAATACACAATAACATTCGATATGATGCATTAAACTCAAAGTTGGAGGCGTCTATAGTACAAACAATGAATGTGTAGTACTCACCTGTGCTTTCCAAAGGTTAAAAAAATGCTGACACACTCTTAATCTGTGTAGATCATTGCTTCTGTTTTTCATGACCTAATACATGCACATACATTCAACATAAATATATCAGGAAAATACGGATGAGTATTACAGTCTAATACAGGGTGGTAAAGATGGGCACCTGATAGTGTTTGTGCTGGTAATTATTTAACATCCAGGCTCTGAGACTTTTTTTGAGCAAGATATGGCAGTGATATCTGCAGGCTTTCTCCACAGACAGCCTCTCTTCTCTCACCTCACTCAGTTTCTCTCGCCACCGCCTAAGAACTGCCTGCATCCGAACTGCCAGAAAACATACACGAGCACGGTTCAGACACCAGCATGGACAGAATCTCTTATACACAACTAATACTACCAAAAATGAAACCCCTTTTTTAACAGAAAGTCACTATACAGGTGCATCTCAAAATTAGAATATCGTGGAAAAGTACATTTTTTCCATAATTTAATTTAAAAAGTGGAACTTTCATATATTCTAGATTCATTACACAAAGTGAAATATTTCAAGCTTTTTTTGGTTTTAATCTTAATGAGTACGGCTTACAGCTCATGGAAGTCAAAAATCTGGTATCTCAAAATATTACAATAAAAATTAATAATACAGAAATGTCGACCTTCTGAAAAGTATGTTCATTTATGCACTCAATGCTTGGTCGGGGCTTTAATCCTTTTGCACGAATTACTGCATCAGTGCAACATGGCATGGATGCAATCAGCCTGTGACACTGCTGAGGTGTTATGGAAGCCAAGGTTGCTTTGATGGCGGCCTTCAGCTCGTCTGTATTGTTGGGTCTGGTGTCTCTCATAGATTCTCTATGGGGTTCAGGTCAGGCAAGTTGGCTGGCCAATCAAGCACAGTAATACCATGATCAGCAAACCAGTTACTAGTAGTTGTGGCACTGTGGGCAGGTGCCAAGTCCTGCTGGAAAAGGAAATCAGCATCTCCATAAAGCTCATCAGCAGATGGAAGCATGAAGTTCCCTAAAATCTCCTGGTAGACGCTGCATTGACTCTCGACTTGAGAAAACACAGTTGACCAACACCAGCAGATGACATGGCACCCCAAATCATCACTGACCGTGGAAACTTCACACTGGACTTCAAGCAGCTTGGATTCTGTGTCTCTCCACTCTTCCTCCAGACTCTGGGACCTTGATTTCCAAATGAAATGCAAAATTCACTTTCATTTTCCCCATGATTGTGGTTGTGTGTACCAAACCGGAATGAGAGATTAAAGCCTCAGGAAAACTTTGCAGCTGTTTTAAATTCACTGATTAGAGCTCTTCTCAGGTCGACATTTCTGTATTATAAATTCTTTATTAGAATATTTTCAGACACTGGATTTTTGATTTCCATGAGCTGTAAGCCGTAATCATCAAGATTAAAACCAAAAATAAACAGGTTTGAAATATTTCACTTTATGCCTAATGAATCGAGAATATATGAAAGTTCCACTCTTAAAATTAAATTATGGGGAAAAAAATGAACTTTTCCACGATATTCTAATTTTTTGAGATGCACCTGTAATTGCTGTATCCGGAATTCACCTTATTGTATATTGATATCCAGCCAGTGTCAGTTGAAAACACCTTTTATTACCTTTTAATGCATGTGTTGCCAGCTAAATAAAATTGTGTGTTTTATTGTGGCAAAGCAATTAAAACATTAAAAGAGAACATTTGAGATATATTTTGATTCCAAATGTCATATCTTTCAATAATTAATGAAAAAAACTGAAATATCTATATAGTACTGAATATAAAAACTGAACATTATGGTTAAATGGATGGATGGATAGATAGATAGACAATATATAGATATACTTTCCTGATCCCCAAGGGAAAATCTGGGAAATGTATAGTACTGAATATTAAAACGAGCAAAAACTGTGATGCAAATAGTACCTCTGTCCAGGTGAAGTTGAGCTTCTCTCAGTGCTTCCTCCTGCTGGTGATGATGAACAGCTTTGAATGCTGATCTCTGACGCCATGCTAGCAACACCTGTGCATAAAAATAGCAACAATATCACGTAATATTGCAATAAAATATTTCTTTTTTTTCTTTTCTTTCAGTGACACTTTTTTCACTAAGGTTTACCAACAAGGAGATGGACATTAGGTAAACAAATCATGAACAGAGTGGCATCATTTTCCGTATCAGCATCTGTGTCGAAGAGGGGACAGTGAAGAACACAATCTTTGCTTGGTTTATAATGCTAGTGTTTAGTAATAGCGTTCAAGATAACTTCACGCATATAGAAACCCCATTCATTTATTCATTCATCTTCAGTAACCCGTTTATCCTAGTCAGAGTATGATAAAGTGGATCTGGAACCTATCCTGGGAACATAAGGAGCAAGGCAATAATACAACCTGGATGGGACCCGAGGGAAGAATACTAACCTGTTTTCAGTGCCATTACTTTGAAAACTCAAAACCTGAGACACACAATATTGTCCCACACCACAGTCATATACATGCAGTCAAGAGCACCTTTGACAGTAAGCTGTGTTGATAATGACACTTTGCTTGTGTCTCTTTCTCTCTTTCCTCCACTGACAGACATACATTCCTTCTCCACAAACACAGCATCCTCCTGTAGTGAATGTAAACAGACACAAACAAAAACTGGAGCAGATGTTCATAAGAAAAACTAAATATTCAGAACAGCAATGCAGTGTAATTGTAATACCTGAGCAGATGTTTCTGATGTTGTTGGTAATGTTTTTCTACACTTAGGTTGATCTGCTGGATCTGTGCATGGTGTTTCTATACATGTACACACACACACACACACACACACAAAATGATGAGGTTACTAATCTTGATTTATACCAAAATACACAAAAAACATAAAACCTTAGATCAAAATGATATCAAATGGTATTATCATTTTTAATCGTAACATTTGATGTATTTCTATTAACCGTGTTTCTACTGACATTCCAGAATGTTCCAAAACTTTTAAACTTAGTTTGTGGTTTGTGTTATCAACACCATTTCAGAAACATTTGATTATTTAATTATTTCTTTAAAGTAGGACCAAAAATTTTTCTTGAAACTACAACCCAGGAAGATTAAACTGGCCCTAGTCCATGAGGTTCCTGAGTTCCTGAAAAGGTTCCTGTGGTGGAATTGCATGTATGTTCTGTTAGAAGCAACGCATAATATTGACTTTTGTCTAAATATTCTCTCTCTTTAAGGATACTCTACCTTCCATGCATCGAACATGTGCTTGAGTAGTCTTCCTTCATAGTACTCCTCAATTTGCACCAATCGCCTGTTCTTCTCTCTTCTGCACTCTACATACTGGAAAAAAACACACAGACAATCACACTCATATGCACAATCATACATACTGCAACTTAAAAACATCTGCAGTACTTCACAGTAACTGTCAATACCTCATGCCAGCCAATCAGAGCTCGCCTCATGCACTGATGACTGTCATGGACCACTGCCTGCTCAAAACGCCTCTGTCTGATGGAGAACACACACAACTATTTCAAACACAATTTAAACACCCACCCTCAAGGAGTTGCAACAGTAAACTTACTGACAGTTCCACAAGTGTGACTTCAGTGTGTGTCGCACCTCCACTGGATGTCGCTGACATTGTGTCTCCACTGCTTCAGAGTTTTGTGCAGAAGAGTGTGACGGTAAAGCGTCGCAGCTTTTGTTTGTTTGAGCCTGTCCTCTCTCTGCTGAAACATCCTGCATAGCCACGTAGACCAGGCATGGGACACACACACTTGCTCTGAATGCAACACAGCCTGAGGAAATTAACAAGAGTGTGATGGGAAAGAAGTGTGAGTTTGCAGGTATGTGTAGAATCAGGTAAGATTTTTATAAGAAATGACTGATTTCTACTGATGTAATATAAAACAATAACAAATTATGAATAGGGGTATTTTCCTTTGCAAGGTCAAAAACAAGATTTGTCTCACACATGGCCACTATATAACCCTAAAGAAATTGTAAGTAAACTTTGATTAGCATTACTAACTATTGATGCCAATCTTCTGTTTGTAGCAAAACCGTTCACCTGGAATTTTTGTTGCGCTACAAAAAGCTAATGGAAAAAGCACAGTTCCAGTCCTCTGCTATCATAGGTACCACTACTTTGGACAGTGGTAAAAGGTCTAAAAGATTACTTTCTTAGTGTTAAACTTGCCTCAAATTACTAATTCAAACGCTACATGTGCATTCCAAATAAAGAGACTTCTGAGTTTAAAAGTAAAATTAAATAAAAATAAATAAATAACATAAAAAACCGCCATTCTTTCAACCCTTTTCAAGAGAATTTTGGATGTCCATTTATACAGTTAATGATGCATGTGTGTCTGTTTACCATTCTCTCCGCTAGCCTCTGGTCTCTCTGACGAACGCAACGTTCCCACCAGGTATAAAAACCCCAGCTGTACATCTGCTGTCTACGCAATCAACAAAAAATGTTTTGCTTTTTTTTACCAAATACACAAACAAACACAGAAACAGACCTCAGTATGTCCTAACATGCACATTTAAACAGTTCACTTCCAGGAAAAGACATGTTCAAGAACAAAAGCTCATTTAAGTAACAAAAGCTGATTTATGAAGTGACTTCTTAACATCATATGAAGCAGATATTTATAGTTAAAGATAAAAATCTTTGGAAGATCTGTCAATTTATATGTATGTATCAATTTCAAATTCAATAAATAGATATACTCGTCACATTTCTTAAGTATACTGCTTTTAAAAAATTCCAACTGGTAAAAACTGGTGATAATGCCATATAAATCCTACAAACATTCAACCACTCCTTCTTGAGATATCGCTCTATAAAATAACAACAATCTCAGACAAATGCACGAACAACCAGGCAGCAGAGGCATTATATCTTTCAACTTTTAGAGTTTAGTGGGATCATGATGGGATTTAGTGACATCAGGTATTCATATACTGTACAAACTATCAACTGACATTGTTGAGACTTAGTCTTTGATATCAATAGTCCAAGCTGTAGTCAAAGATGTATATAAAACAAATTAATCATAAAAGTATGTACATTGTGCGGGGCTTTAAATCACAATGTATTAAAAAAAAAAAAAACATGATAAATACATTAGTAGTCACACATACAAAGTCAGGGCCAAATTAAATCTGATGTTTACTATTTCATAGACTCACTGATAATACTGTTCAGCTATTTCTCTCCTCTCCCTGTGCTCTGTTCTTCGTATTGTAAACTCTGTCCAGGATTTCACATATTTTGGAAGGATCCGGTTTGCAAACCAAGAGTCAGCTCGCAACTCTAAATCCTACACACACACACACACACACACACACACACACACACACGAAAATGAAGGTTCATATTATGCGATGAGTCTTTCATTATGCTGAGGTTAACTGCACTACTGAAGAGACACAGTGATTTATGATGGAGCAGATGAACATAGGATCACTCGATCTAACTGTGGAGGAAAAGTGTGTGATAAAACGTAAATCCAATTCGGACTGGTACCTGCGTGCGTCTGTGCTCTTTGCAGCGCTCCCTCCATCTCTGAAGATAAACTCTCAGCACGGCAATTCTAAAGGTAAATACAAAGTTATTAACATTTCCATAAGTCTGTTTTGGATGTAGTGACTCCAGTGCTGGTAGTCTGGATGGAGTTCCTGGCTCTAGCACACTTACTAAAACTGGGAATTAACTGTTGATTTAAATATGATGTCTTTGAACAGGAAAATGCTGGTGTAAAAAAAATTCTCTGCTGGAATCCTGATATCTTTGGAATCCCTGCTATGCTATAGCATGTGACTTTATGCTTTTCATCCACTGTATTTTCTTAAAATGCTACATTTTAAAGTGATTTACAAATTATTAACTCGTTCATTTAATTTAAGAACATTAAACTTATCTAATACCCTCTGAAAAACATTAGCTGGTTAACAATGGACTTGCCTTAAACCACTGTTTATTAAATTGGTCATTGGAGCCCCATAGGTGTAAACTCATTCACCCTTTCACAAATGTCAGCTATTCAGGGTTACTGATTTCTTGGTTTATGTGTTTTGGATGCTGGGAGAAGGCAAAAACCCTATGGAGATCCCTGAGGACTGGTTTAAAAGTATCGCCTTAAACTAAGCCCAAGGTGTTAAAAAATAGTAGGTTTTACATTTGTGGTCGTTAGATGATAAATTATGAACCTGTGATAGTTCACTGCTACAGTGATTTGGGGCTGAATACTCCTTTCCTCAATCTGCACCAAGCGCAGCTGCCAACGTTTCCAATATTTCACCATCATCTGCAAAAAACAACAAGTTATCTAAGGAATAGGACACAAAAGCTAACTTAATAAATGCAACACTAAATCTACAATGATATTAAGTCAAGTGTTTCAAGTACCAACCCAATTCCGAAAAAGATGGGACCGTATGGAAAATGGGGGGAAAAAAAGTCATTTGAAAATTCAATTCACCCTGTACTATAATAAAAACACATTATTTGATGTTTTACTTTGTGAATTTATTTTTGAAAATATACACTCATTTCAAATCTGATGACTGCAACGCACTTCAAAAAAGTTGGGACAGTCGACTGTTTACCATTGTGTAACATTATCGTTTCTCTTAATAAAACTTAAGTGTTTGGGCACTGAAGACACCAGTTGGTTAAGTTAAGCAAGCAGAATTTTCCCCATTCATCCATTATACATTTCTTCATTGGCGCAACTGTATGAGGCCTCCGTTGCCTTATTTTGCGCTTCATAATGCTCAATCAGAGACAGGTGAGGACTGCAGGGAGTCCATGCTAGCACCCACACTCTCTGTTTACGCAACCATGTGGTTGTAATTCGGGCAAAATGTGGTTTGGTGTTGTCCTGCAGTATAGGCTGCTCCAAAATGTGTACATATCTTTCCGCATTAATGCTGCCCTCACAGATGTGCAAGTTACCCATGCCATGGACACTGACAGACACCCATACCATGACAGACACTGGCTTTTGGACTTGATGCTGATAACAGCTTCGATGGATGGTCCTTTCCCTCTTTGGAATGGAGAACACAAAGGCTGTTTTCTCCAAAAACTGTTTGAAATGTTAACTGGTCAGACCACAAAACATGATTCCACTGTGCTACTGCCATCTCAGATGAGACACAGCCCAGAGAACTTGGCAGCACTTCTGGACAGTGTTGATGTATGGCTTCTGCTTTGCATAGTAAAGCCCTAACTTGCATCTGTGGATGCAGCGGCGAATGGTGTTGACGGCCAAGGTTTACCCAAGTATTCCTGAGCCCATGTCAGGATATCCATTACAGACTCGTGACGGTTTTTAAGACAGTGACGTCTGAGGGATCGGAGATCACGCCCATTCTGAAGTAGTTTTTGGCCTTGCCCTTTACGCACCGAGATTTGATCGTATTAATGGAATCTTCATTATATTGTGCACTGTAGAAGGTGAAATACCCAAAACCCTACCGATTTGTCTTTGGGGAATGTTGTTCTCAAAGTGTTGGATTATTCGCTGACGCATCTGTTGGCAGATTGGCGAGCCTCGACCCAGCCTTGCTCTTGAAGGACTAGGCCTTTTTTGGAGGCTCGTTATATACCATGATTAGACGATTGTCTCACCTGTTCTACATGACCTTTTTATTTCAACTCGTCACATCGCTATTAGTCCTAAATTGTCCCTGTGCCAACTTTTTTTTTTTTTTTTTTGAACGTGTTGCATTCATCAATTTCAAAATAAATGTTTACTTTCCAAAAACCATGCAGGTGATTAGGTAAAACGTCAAATACCTTATCTTTATGTTTTTTGCTTAAATAAGTGTCAAAGTACATATACAAATCACTCCTCTTTGTTTTTATTAGCATTTTCCATACTGTCCCAACTTTTTCAGGTTTGGGGTTGTAATATTTGCAAGGTACTAGAGATAATACATACTAAAGATGCTAGAGAAATACTGCATGAATTCCATACATAGCAACAACTAGTTTCTCTTACTGTGCGCCGAAGATGCTTTGCACTAATGTTCTTGTTCAACTGATGAGTTTTACAGCGAGTGGCATTTAGGGCCAAGCCTTTAAACCCTATACGCTGAAAAAGGGGAGAGAGCAAAGTGAGAAGTAGAGAATGTTTCACTATGTGTGTAAAAACATAATGTATTAGTATTTCCAAGACTGCACAACTCATATGTTTCTGACCAGCAGCTGAAGGTGTCGATGTTGAATGGCAGTCTGTTCATTCTTGGCCTTTACAGAGCACATGTGCACATCTACAAAGCAGATCAGGAAAGTTTGGTGTACAAGGAAAAGTTTTCATTAAAACAACCACATGGAAAACTTCTTGAGCATCTTTATTATTCTCCCCCTAAAAGGTGAGATTTATTGGGGTCATCGCAATTTGGTCTTGGATTTTTCCCAGATTTCCTCCCTAATTTAGTCATGGTCAATTCCCGCCAATCAGGCAGCTCTCCCCCTCTCTATCACACAACAGCTACTAACCAGAGAGGGTGAAGGCCATCACGTGCTTCTTCCAAGACAGCTCATGCATTGTCAGGGAGCAACGTAACACACTCAGAGAAAAGCACTATCAACCCACTTCTGCATGCATGCTGTGATTGATAGGAAAGAACAGCCAATTTTGTCCCTCTTAAGCTCCTGGCCACGGATGGCTGTGGCATTTAATGATTTGAATTCACAATCTCCGGATGATAAGGCGAATGCTTTTCTGTCGCATCACTTGGGAGTCCATCATCACAATTTTTAACGTTAAAAAATGTATCTGAGCTCTGCAGTGGTACAACTGTCAACCCATCCTAAGAAACAACGCAAATTTGAACCCTGATGATACCATAGCTGTCTGAAGCCAGGAATCAGAGAGTGCATAACTGGCCCTGGATGGGAAGGATGATGTTATAAATTGTGCATATAAAATAAAGCACATAGACAGCAGTGTCCTTCAAGAGCATCCAGCTTTCTTTCCTTTAATATTATGTGAGCAGTATTTCAAGTGGCAGTGTCTGCCTTCATGTCTCAGCAGAAGAACGTTAGAAGAAAGTAGCATGCTTTCAGGGAGAAATAGCTGGTGGAAATTGACTAGGATCACATTTGGAGAAAACAAGTAGATAAAAATCTATTAGAAAAGCATATTTAGAAATAATGACTGAATGCATAAGGATACAGTCTCTCCAATGTGAAAATGCCCGTCGTTGAGTGGCATGCAGTGCTAGATTCTCTGCAATCTGTCTGTTCTTCAAAGTTCTGTGCCACACACACCAGTACCTCCTCAACACAGAGCAGCACCATACACTGCTAGCCATAGCTGCAACACATGAGCAAATTATGGTTGTATACAGGAACTATTTCCTGGCAACTTTATCATTTAGATCAAGAAATACAAACCATGGGCTGTGAGCAATCCAATGAGCTTACAATGACATACTCTACCGTAATTACAGAAAGACTCAATATGAAGGAAAGACTTCACCCATGCTGTAGGGTAGATCTGGTACCTTTTGCCTCATTTTGAACTTTCTTGTGTTGAGTGTGTGTAATCCAGCATCGTAGTACACGTTTCTGAATTTTCTGGCAGTACTGAAGATGTCCTCTGGCTTCTTTCTCTCTCAAGATACAGGTCTGTGCATATTTCTTTTCCCATTGCAGCCATGCCTGCAATCGACACACATAACTTGGTCAAAAGTGAAATATGCATTTATATTATACATTGCAAATTCAGAAAAAGAGGATGGTCAGTATCAGGAATTAGGATTTCTCACATGCATATAGTAGAGATTTTTAAGACCTCCTGATGATGAGAATTCATCAGAAGCAAAGAACATAATCAGCTCCAAAAAAAAAAAATACAGATGATGACTCACCCATAGCACCAGAAAGTCACACATATCTGACTAATCTGACTAATAAGTTTTAATAAGAAATAAATTAAACTGAAGTCTGTTTAGCATAAGCTGTATTGGGGTTGCTGAGCATCCAATACTTATTTACTCCTTAATGATCCACTTGCCTTTCACTCCACCTCTCTATATTATATCATACAATGGGCATAACTTTGTTTGGAGACAGGGAACAGGGCAAGAAACAGGTTCACTGTGACATCTCTGTTGTAAAAGAATAATAATTATAATAACAATCAAACAATTTCTAAACACAAAGATGCCTGAACCCACATCCAAGAAATTATACATTGGTTTTTTAATACATTAATCCACAAGAAATAGAAATCTCTAGCTAAATATAAATGACAAGAAAGCATGAGACATGGGTACATATATAAAAACAGATCTGAAACAATAACGTTTACAAATATTGTGACATTGCCTCCTAGTGACATTTTTGTCACAGAAAGCAACACAATTTTTGTCTTTTGTGTTTTTTCTTCCAGATCAAACCATGTTCACTCTGTGGCATTGCATAGTTATCAAATGTTTTTAATGAAAATCCAAATTCAGTTCAGAGGGCCCCTGCGAGTTCAAATCCGGATGATGCCACAGGCAGAAGCGGATGGGAGTACAAGAGAGCACGACTGGCTGTGTTTTCTGGGCAGAAGGCATTACTACATCTCCCCTGTCAATCAGAGTGACGCAAACCCAATTGTAGGCAGCTGTGAGTTATTGTATGCATAAGAGGGCAGCTTCCTCCAAATGTGTTCACGTGTTCTGTAACGTAACATGAGCAGCCATTTGAAAAGATCCTTGGTATTATCCTTGGTTTGTTGCTATTCTTTCACAGGGGGCAACTAGTTAGTGGATGGGAATTGCCAGATGAGCAAATTGAGTGAAAAATGGAGTAAAAAATCCCAAATAAAATCCAAATATTTATTTGCAATAAACTTAACACTCCTAATTATAGACACACACACACACACACACTTACTCTGCTCTGTACAGACATAGTCCATTGCTGTACAGCCATTTCTGCATGAAGATGCTCTGTTCTACGTCGTTGTAGTGCAGTTTGCCACACAGTCCACACCCACCTATCACAAGACACACAAATAAGGTCTGTAAGTTTTCCTCAGACTAACCTATATCTGACTGCGAGCAGATACAGTATAAAGCTCACCCAATAGCAGTATGTCTGTGGTGTTTTAGGGCTGTGTCATACATCCTATGCTTTAAGCGTCTCATTTCCACATACAGCTCCCAGCCATCCCACACGAAACGCATCCGATGCTGCTTCGCTGCAACACAGCACACAATGACACACATCTAGAGCTGATAGACCAGCAAACATAGTGTATACATTTAGTAATGTGTACAGAAATTTACATGCGTCCCCTACCAAAGATGAATGCGATGTGCAGCTTTTTTTTCTCTTCTCTCTGAATAGACAAATACTCATGCCAGGCTTGGTAGACTTTACTGTACAGGACATACCTGCAATAACAGGACAAAAGAAGTGAGAAATTGTTCAATTAATATTTTAAGATTTGATGTGGCTCTCTATCTTCTGGGTAGAGGCTTGTAATACAAAAGTCAGAAATGCATTCTAAAACATCTGGCTCGCCTTACATATAGACACCAGGATGTTTGAACATTTCTGAACAGTGTCAGTTGAGACAAAAATGTGGACAATTAACAAAGCTAATAGGAACCAGTGAGCAAGATTTTACCTGTACAATGATAAACTAGTTATTATTCTTTCTTAACAAATTCCTTCTCTATTAAATACTCACTTATAGTGACAATTTGCTCTAATGGTCAGTGTCCACTCTCTTCTGGCATGCCACCACTCGTCTTTCCAGGCCCTCAGAACCTTCCTCAGGACCACCTTATTGTGGTGAGACCTGGGAAATGAAAGTCACTTTAAAACCATTCACACAACTATCTACTGGAGATATGAATTTTTAGTAGTAGTACTACTAATACTAGTAGTTGCTGTAATTATTTTATTATTGTTGTTGTTGTTGTTATTTTAATACAGATCCAAATAGTTCAACAATGGCAGTGTGGCAAAGAACTGAACCTGGCATGTGATGGAATGATTCGTCCAAAAGTCTTCTGAATCCAGAGGTGAAGGAACTTCCCTGCAAGATGCCTACACACACAGCCCAAAGCAGCGTTGGTTTTGGCACAATCCCAAAATCAGCTTCTTAAAGAACATCCTGTTGCATTAATGATTACTAACCGTATCCTGAGCTCTTTGAGTCGTCCACCTCTGTTCCACGTGTATCCCACTCTGTAGATGACCTTACGGACTGGTGTATTCCTCATCAAGCCCTTTGCAGACACGCCCTGTTTTCCACATTGTCTTTTTGTTTTGTGCATAGTCTTTGACTGGAAAAAACAGCAGGTATATAACGGTAAATATTAGCACTGGTCTAATATTTTTTTTAGAAAATATTTTATGTAGCTAAATTACTTTGGGGTTGATATTCAGGTTTATCACTGGTTAAAGCTATAAGCAGAGATTTAGAAATGTTTGTTTCACATTTGTGTTCCAGGAAGCGCCTTCTACAGCAACAATAAGGAGTTAATTCCCAGCCGAAAAATATTATATAAAAGCAATGAGGTCCAATGAGTTACTATTTGACCATGTAATACGCAGTTAAAGAAGGGATTTATTTATAATCGTACTATCTGTTGTCACCCAGATGAGGATGGATTCCCTTTTGAGTCTGGTTCCTCTCAAGGTCTCTTCCTCATGTTGTCTCACGGAGTTTTTCCCTTGCCTCTGGCTTGCTCATTAGGGATTCATTCATACACTTAAAATCTATATCCTGAATTTATATATTTCTGCAAAGCTTCTCTGGGACAATGTCCATTGTTAAAAGTGCTATACAAATACAACTGAACTGAATTAAGTCCTGTTTTTACTTAATTTCTCCTTGGGGATCATTAAAGTACTCTCTCTCTCTATATATATCTATATATCTATATCTCTCTCTCTCTCTCTCTCTCTCTCTCTCTCTCTATATATATATATATATATATATATATATATATATATATATATATATATATAAATATAAATAAAAGAACTAGGGATGGGCACCATCTTATCGTTTGTGATATACCGGTAAAAATTCTCCCCACAATAAGAATGAGTCTTCCCGCGATAATAACGATAAAGCCTAGTTGATGATGTATTTCTTGCGACAGTCTGCGACCCATTCGCAGCTCACGTGCAGAGCGAAAACAAGTACGGCGGAAGGCGGACGTGAAGCTGAGGAGGAGTTCATCGCTAAACAAGGAGCTACTGTACCTCTACAATCTGGAACTGGTTTGGTTACAGAAAATCAGTTTTACTTTTAGATCAATGTTTGTGTTTCTGAGGCTCTCAGGACCCCAGCTATCACTTGTAGCCAAAATCAGTGGTGCATGGTACTATATTTATATCGTCACTGATATAGTTATCGCAATAAATACCAGAAAATACCGTGATATAGTTTTAAGCCCATATCGCCCATCCCTACTAAGAACGACAAAATCCATAATCAAACCTGCAAGTCTGATCATAAGCATAGGTTTTATGAGTACAAACCTCACATTACAGCTATGAATCATTACTTGTCTTTGTTCATGTTGCACCTTAACACTTTTACACCTTTCATTATACATTTCTCACTTCTTCAAGCAGCTACAAATTTTCATGTCAAATCTGTAAGTATAGTAAGTGATTATACATAAAAACTGACTATACATAAAAAATGTTAGCCATGTTGCCTTCATGTACAGTTACTCACTGGGGAACAACAAATAAATCTGTTAATAAATAAAACACGGTTTTAAATAATTTTAGGGTTATCTTTTTATTGCCCTTAACTCTCATTAATGTCCACTTGGATTATTACAGTGAGCTGTCAAAACCCTGAAAGTGTAACCATGTGCTCTGGCAGAGAAACCAGCCATTTGTAAATGTAGTGTGAAACTCTAAGCAGGTAAATGGCAAAGCAGATACATCCTGATTTGCAAACATAACATGTATTAAAGACATAAACAACAATTCAGTGCTGCAATGTGAAGACTGTGCTCACAAAAGTAAAATTATGCGAGTTACAAGATTTAAAGGATGATGTTTAACAGAAAATAACTCCATCTTTCCAGATGAAGTTCTGGGTTCCAGATGAAGTTCTGGGTACAAATAAAGCAAAAACAAACTGAACAAAAGTACAGTTTTTATATGCACGGTTTAGCACTCATAGAGAAATGATAAAGAAACTATACCTTTAACAGTTTCTTCAGTGTTTACCACTTTGTTCCTGACTGTTAGCCAAGTCGCTACCTAGACAACCTCTTCAGACAGGCAGCGAGAGCTAACATGTGTTGTATTTTCTTCTTTCTCAAATTGAATTATGCAGTAAACCAAACTTATGGTATTAGGAATAATTTAATGACACTTAGGCGGATTTGTCTTGATATCCATCACACAAATCCATTTCTACAACAAACCGTAACTGCCGCGTCCCTGTGTTAACATCCGCCTGCTTCATTTCACAATAAAAGTTCAGTGAAGCCTGCAGTCCACAAGGCTCACTGCTCCATATATTAGGATTAAGATTTACAGTATGTATTTCTGTACACTCTATAGGGAGTACAACACGACGGGTAGGAAAATAATCAACAACGGGGTGCTGTGATGCCGACTGAAGCACAGCAGAAGTGATTATTTTCCAATAACAGCACATCCTGAAGTGTTCCCCTAATTCCACAGCAGTTTACCAACTATTACATCCATCCATGCATCCAACCATCCATTAATTTTCTCTACCGCTTATCCCACACAGGGTTGCGGATAGCCTAGAGCCTACACCAGGGAACTTGGGGCACAAGACAGGGGACACCCTGGATTGGGTACCAATCCCATTGCAGGGCACAATCACACACATTCACATACTACAGACAGGTTGGAAATCAGCCTACAGCACATCTTTGTAATGGAGGAGGAAACCAGAGTACTCGAAGGAAACCCCCAAAGCACATGGAGAAGCTGCAAACTCCATGCAAACAGGGCAGGGGCATGGTTTGAGCTCCCAACCCTGGAGGAGAAAGGCATGCATGCTAGCCACTAATCCCCCCCCCCCCCCCCCCCCATTACAATGTTTTATTGATTTAAAAATGAAATTATAATTTTTATTTGTTTCTAATTATGGTTAATGTTATGGAACATCTGCAGAACAGAACAAGTTAGTTCCTGTTATCAATTACGTTAGAACAGCTATAAACGGTCGTACCCTCATCAGCTTCTTTATTGTATCTCTCTTCAGGTTAACAATATGCAGCTTTTAATGACACAGGGAAACTGTACGGTCATACTGAACACTTCCATGTGTCGGAAAACAAAATGTTTTTGCTTTACCTCTGATTTTTTACAAATCACTGGCACTGGAGACTCCTTCCAAAAATGCTAAATAAACATTTCCTCAAAGAATGCCTCCCCATATTAACAGTTACAGTTTTTTTTAATGGGGAAAGTCTGCCATACATTCCCTGTGTAAGTTGTTACTATAGAAAACATTATGTATTAAATAAGTGCATTATTATAAATGTTGCAACTAGTACTATAACCAGAGCCATGATGTTATAGAAAATTAAGCAACAACTTCTGAACAATTAGAATTGAGTATTTAATAGCACTGTGGTATAATAATTTATACACCTTGTATATTGCATATTGTAATCATTAGGGAGTAATGGTAATGGTTCAAGATTTGATTAGGGTCTTTTTTTTTTTATCAATCTATGTTATATGTACATACAGGTGATAAATGAAAGGGGGAAAAAACATAAAGTGGAGAACAACTAACTGCCAGAACAGCTTCACTGAGCAAGATCCTTTCATCTATCCATCCATTTATCCAGCCGCCCATTTTCCATATCATTTATTCTACACAGGGTTATGGGGGACTCTGGAGCCTATCCCAGGGAACTCAGGGCACAAGGCAGGGAATACCCTAGATGGGATTATTCTAAAAGATATTCCCCAAATTGGTGTTTTGATGATGGTGGTAGAGAGTGCTGTCTAACATGTCAGTCCAAAATGTCCAATAGGTGTTCAGTTCCTGTGGAAGTGAGCAGGATCATCCTGGAAGAGACCATTTACATCAGCATAGAAATGATAATCATAGGATAAAGGTGATCAGTCAGAATAACTTTCTATTGGCTGTGGTAACCCTTCCTTCTAAGGGGACAAGTGGATCCACACCATGCCTGGAAAACAATATACAAAAAGTGTATTCCTGCTTTGTAGGTACAAGCAATGACACTAGATAGACACTATATCCACTATGTCCCACATCAGGACAAAGCAGTTACTGAAGTAGCGTTGGTAATTTATGGGGGAACAAAATACGACTCTGTGATTACTAACCAAATGTTTTGATATTCATATTCAAAACACTGTAAAAAGGACTCATACTTGTTATATATACAAGATACCATTTTTAAAGTATATAGAGTGTAGTCTTCCCCATGACCCTGACTGGGATAAGCAGGTACTGAGTATGAGTGATTGAGTGGAGACTAATATTCACACACGCACACAAAAATAAAAATAAAAACTACTTGTTTTTGGACAAAAGAAATCTGTGGTATCATTCATCCCTATAGCAATCTGTAGTGCTGGAGAATGGGGATCCATTTGGAGACGATTCAGTGGAGAAAAACTGATTCTGCTTTGTAGATCTAATCACAAGTGTAAGTTTTATAAGATACCTTGCCTACTCTTCAACCCTAATCATCTTAGCAAATGTACTTTTTCTCCTTTAACCTTACAAATAAGTATTCTAGGCATAGGGGGATTTATACTGAAATATTTATGTTCAACCATACATATGAGGTAATGCGTAGGCCAAATTCCATTAGTCATTCACAACAGTGGGTAAGACCAAGGAATATAGCTGTGATGTACGGAAAAAGGTTGCTTTACAAAATTGGAAGTGGCTATAAGAAAATAGCAAAAGCATTGAAAATGTCAATTTCCACCATCAGGAAAATAGTAAAGAGGTTCCAGTCAACTGGAAATGTTCTGAATAAACCTGTAAGAGGACGTGTATCTATATTGTCTCAACATACTGTGAAGAGGATGGTTCAAGTGGCCAAACAATCTCCAAGGATCACAGCTGGAGAATTGCAGAAGTTGGTTGCATCTTGGAGTCAGAAAGTCTCCAAAACTACAATCCGAAATCACCTACACCACCACAAATTGTTTGGAAGGCTTTCAAGTAAAAAACCTGTACTCTCATCCAAAAACAAACTCAAGCGTCTTCAGTTTGCCAGACACTACTGAAATTTCAATTGGGATCGGGTTTTATGTTAAGATGAACCCGAAATAGAGGTTTTTGGCAATAAACACCAGAGGTGGTTTTGGCATACACAGAGAGGTAGCCATATTGAAAATTACTTCATGTCCACAGTTAAATATGGTGGTGGCCCTTTAAGGTTTTGGGGCTGTTTTTCCACCAGAGGACCTGGACATTTTGTTAGGATACATGGCATCATGGACTCTATCAAATATCAATAGATATTAAATGAAAACCTGACTGGCTCTGCCAGAAAGCTTAAAATGGGCCATGGTTTGATCTTCCAGCAGGACAATGATCCAATACATACATCATAATCAAGACAAAATTGGTTTACTGACCACAAAATCAATGTCCTGCCATGACCATCCCAGTCCCCTGACTTGAAACCATAGAAAACCTGTGGGGTGAACTGAAGAGGAAAGTCCACCAGCATGGACCTCAAAATTTTAAGGATCTTGAGAGATTCTGTATGGAGGAATGGTCTCAGAACCCTTACCATGTATTCTCCAACCTCATCAGGCATTATAGGAGAAGACTCAGAGCTGTTATCTTGGCAAAGATAAACCTGTGTTGTGTTTGCAATTGTTGGATACCCATGAGAGCAGAGTATTTTTGTGAATTTTTTGAAGAAAAGATAAAATATTTAAATGATAAAGACAATTTTTCACAGCCTTCTTTTGTTCATTTTTACCACACACACACACACACAATATAAATTATATTTATATATATATATATATAAATTATATTTATATATATATATATATATATATATATATATATATATATATATATATATATATATATATATATGACTGAAAGGAAAAGAAGCAGGATTTGGAGTTATTTCACAGCAAAAACAATAATGAAGCAAAACTCATGCCAGACGTTTATTAGATACTGTGGCAGTACCACAAAACTAATCATATTTAAAGTTTAAAAAAAAAGTTTCTGGAAGTAGCTCTTCTTTTTCTTTCTTTCTTTTCTTTAATGTTGTATTTACAATATATAATTTAAGTGTATTCAATTAGTTAAAATTTTTCATTGTTTAAAAAAATTGTATTCAATCGGTAAAAATATTTAGAACCCCTGTGTAACACAAGATTATTTGCATATTTACGCTGCGGACATCGCTAATTTCCCCTTTATATATACAAGGAAACTTTTCAGTATTTCGGTATCTTGATGCTAGTTTTGATATTACTTCTATTCTATTCTATTCTATTCCTTCTGCTTCTGCTTCTGCTTCTACTTTAAAAGGAAAGAAGTGATATCGTCCATCACTAGTATTCAAGCAAGGGAATCACTTCAACTGGGAAAAAAAAACAACTCTTTTGGTCTACATTAGGTAACCATTTAGATTGCCTGCCCAATATTCAATGGCACGCTTTGTAATTACAATTACGTATAAATTCTCAACAACTGTACATATCCATTTTCAAAAAATATCATTACACGTTTAGAATGAATTTAAAAACATCATAAAAAAAGATGCGTGCATAGTTTTACATTTAAACAAAGGCGGAAGCGGTCGCTATATAATCTTGGATTGGGCCTTCAGTTAGGACCTGTGGTGATCAGAGGAAAATTGATGCTGAGCAACTGGAGAGAGACCAAAAAGAGAGAAAGCTCTTACTAACAAAGTAATATTAGCCCGAGGTACAGTGATGGTTCCGGTCAGCCTGCACTGAAGCGGCTGTACTCACTATCCTGTTTAAGCCAACTAACGTACACTTACTATCGTGATTCAGTAGTTAAGCGCGTTTTTTGAGCACAACATGCTTAGTTAGTAGTGAATAATAAGACTTTAGTTAGCTAGCCGGCTAGCCTTTGGATTGTTTCCGACAGCGGCTTGTAAGAAAGCATCCAAACGTAGCAATATTGTAGTAGCAATAATCCCATTGCTCAGTCCGGGTGTTTAATTTGTGTTATGAAAGAATCAGAGCTTGATGACTTGCTTTTCGGCAAAAGAATAAACGGCACTATTTTGTTGAGCGTTTGGCTAGCTTGGTTGGAAGCTTCTTCGCTAGCTCGTTAACGCTGACGCTGTGAATGATTTATCTTTTAACTGTACATCTCATTAGCGTCCTATGATTCAGTAAAAACGACATACAAATATATATATATTAACTCTTAGATCGGGCTGCAAGCGGACGCCGCGTCCAGCTGAATCGCCCGGACACACTTGTGAGACTCGGCGTTTGGTGTAAAAGTTAGCTAAATTGTAGCATCAGCGGAGTGAGCAGAAACTTGAGGGGGGTTTGTCTAGAAGCAGGTAAGTTAATTGGCTACCAGAGAAAGAATATACTGCTGTAGTATTGCCTCTCTTTTATGTGTAAATCAATGAACTAACTTAAGTGCCTGCTTCTTTTTTTTTTCTTTCAATTACTAGTTAGGGGTGAACTCTGGATGCTAACCTCGTATTGCTAGCATCCGGCTGCGCAAACGTTAGCGGCTAAATTGATTTGTCCACTCAATTAACACTAACAAGCTAAACTGACTGGCTAATTAGTCCCAACAAGCGGGTTAGCTGCTGTTCCTGCTCAGTTTGAAACGTAGTTGGTTACAAATCTACATCGCTTTCATCGTACAAACTGCTCAAGTTGCTTAATGAACTGTTGAAGCTGATTAACGTTAAACTAATAATGCGCCTCTGCCACAACGCAAACTGCTTTACTCTGGTGTCATTGTAGTCTTCAGGGTTTAGGCGCCGCTTTCGTGATTCCTCACTGCACTGAAAACGTGTTACTTAAGTTACCCACTTAAATAACTTTTGTGTTTGCTTTTAAAGCTTGTATTCCTAAAGGTTTGGCCATATTTTTCTTAAGGTTTTAGTCTAACCAAATCCTTTCCCTACAGGTGCTTGGAGTGTCCAAGACAGACGCTACTTTGGCCTTCTGCCTCAGTCATGGACAAAGATGCCCGTGTCGAGGATCAGGAAAATGGCAATAAAATGATCCACACTGTGAAGACTTCTCTACTGAATTCTGCCTACCGATACACCAAGGTTAGATACAGTGTCTTTCTGAATCAGACAAGTCAAGACTGTTCTTGATAGTCTTGCTTATGTTCTGTCTAATTAGTCTAACCTGGTTTTAATTTGTGGTGCGTTTTTCCCCCCTCTCTTTCCCTTTCACAGGAGGAGCTTTTGGAAATCAAAGAGCTACCAATTTCTAATGAGAGGCCAGAATGCCTATCTCAGAAATATGACAGGTGAGCTGTACAATAAGATAGTAAGGCATAGACTGCGGTGCTGTTTTTATTGTGTAATATTTACTCACATTTTTAGTTCTAAAGTTCCTTAAAGTTTAAGATGGATCTGTATGTTCAATTTTTTTTCTTTCCCGTCCAAAAACAGTCCAAAAACGTATTTATTGCTATGACTGTTGCTTTTGCTTTGAAAAACTAACTTTATTGTAATTTCTCTAGTGATGGGGTATGGGATCCTGAAAAATGGCATGCATCACTGTATCCCTCAGAGTGTGACTTATCAGTGGAGGGATACAAAAGAGACTATGCTGAGGATAGACCTCCCCTGAAACGTAGAATTGCTGGTAAATTGATGCACTGCTACTACAATTTTCAGAAATTCAGTTCTGTGCTGTGTGTGTGGGGGGGGATAAGAATTTTTTCTAAGGATGTGATCCAGGTCATTAAAAGCTTTTTGTGCTACTCTTCTAGACCCACGAGATCGCATTAAAGAGGATGATTTGGAGGTGGTTCTTAGCCCCCAGCGCCGTAGTTTTGGAGGTGGCTGCCAAGTGGCACCTGCTGCCCTGACTCGCCGTCCCATCAGCCCCCTTGAGAACAAAGAGAATGAGTCTCTCCGTCTTGGGGGCACACGGCGTATCGGAAGCGGTCGCATCATGGCTGCACGTGGATTTGAGAGGGATATTCGGGTGGACAAAGAAAGGGACCGTGAAAGGGAACGTGACTTCAAGGACAAGAGATTCAGGGTATTGTGTAAAAATACTGTGTATATTATGGCTGCAGCCAACTCCAGTTCCTTAAAACCAAGCGCACAGAAATGATGTACTTTTATTTCGCTTTCTGCATTTTTACTGACCTTGGTGATTTAAACATCCTTGCAGGACAAAAACACTGAACCTGTGTAGTAAATGATCTGCTGCCCTAGTCCTTAACCTAGTTTATGGTTTATAGCCAGCATCTACAGATTATAATTCTTGGCTTTTGTGATTTTTCAGATCTTTGTATTTATCCCCCCACCCTTGGTGTTTCAATGATAATTAATGCCCCTTTCTGCTGCCATTATAGAGGGACTTTGGTGACAAAAGAGTGTTTAGTGAAAGGAGAAGGAATGACTCTTATGCTGAGGAGGAGCCAGAATGGTTTTCTGCTGGACCCACAAGCCAGTCAGAGACCATTGAGCTTATTGGCTTTGATGATAAAGTCCTTGAGGATGACAAACGCAAACCTAAGCGCTCAAGAAAGCGGGTCGAGTCTATAAAAGAAGGCATGTGTGGGTTTTTTTTTTTTTTTTTTTTTTTTTTTTTTTTTTTTTTTTTTTTAAATTGGTATACTTATTTATTTATTTTAAGATTTTTAAAACTTTCATACAAAAATGAAGAACCAAGAATGATTTGTGTAATTGCTTGCCCTTTCTTATGCAGTTGAGTGCAATGGTGGTCTTTCTGAGGTGGCACAGGTGGTCCAAGTGAGAGGTGCTGATCAGGAGGTTCCTCATCCAGATGTTCTACCTGAACAAACAGCTGGGGAGTTTGACTTCAACGAGTTCTTTAATCTGGAGAAGACTATGCCTGGCCTGGCTTCGGTAAGATATGGGGGAGCACTGCATGCTTAAAAAGGTGATTGGGTTCATGTGTGGTTGATATCCAATACAATAATCACACCTGAGGCATTTCTATTGGGTCTTTTCCTTATTCAGTCCACCTAATATCCTTTGTGATTCTCTATATGCTTGTGCAGCTGCCCTGATTATTTTAACTTTGTGGTTGTTTGGTAATGCATAATGATCAGTGTGAGATCTGTTTGCACTTGGCTAAAAGCCATTTGGCTACTCTGTTGGTTGAGACTTTTAGTAGACCACTGGCTAAGCGAACACAAATTTATGCCCATCACTGATCCAGTTAAGGGTTAGCTTGAATATGTGCTTGATGTGAATCTTTAAAGGTCATGAAGCATTATAGAAGCTTTGTGCTCTGAGAGCGTTCAGACCCTTTGGTTGATGGATATTTTGGTTAAGTGTGAACATTTTTGCCCATGGTTTTGAATGACCTTTTCCCAAAAGCCCACACTTCATTTGCCTTCATTGCTCTAAACCACCTGCAAGCTCTCATCATGTAAGTGCCATTCTTGCCCCCCCTCCCCCTAATAACCCTTTCCTATTTTTATACTGATCTATAGTGAACCACTTGCATATTCTCACTCTCAGATGATCGAAGACGTGCTTGGTGATGGGCCAGTCACAGCCAGCCGCTTTAGCCGCTGGTTCAGTAATCAGAGTCCCTCTGGTAGCCGCTCCAGCAGCCTGCGCTCCACCCCACATGAAGAGCTTGAGAAACTAGCAGGTAATGGAACACCGTAGCTTTTGCATGTGCATTTTAATACTGCGTTTGTGATGCCTCTAATCATTCTGTGCCTTCCTGCATTATTGAAGTAAACAGTGGCAGTATAGGATAAATTGTGGAATTCAGATCACCATGGTGTTCTATGCAGTTTGTCATGGAGTCATGTAAACTCTGCTTAACTGTACTGTAGTTTCTTTTGGCAAAAAAAAAAAAACTGACTGGAGAACTGTTTTTCCATGTTTAGATCCATGCAGTAGTTCTCCTAGTCAGGGTCCTATGCCCTATTTCATGCCAATTCCCTTGGAGGAGCGGAGAGAGAAGGTGGACATCTTGGAGCTGCTCCATAAAGCCAAAATTGACCTTAAACCCCTTCTTTCCAGCTTAAATGCAAACAAGGCTCATTTGAAGGAAAGCAGTAAGTAACGTTCATGTAATGTTTAGAACCTTTTCATTTTGCTCCCTTTTTTTACTCTAATTTAACCGGATCCTGCCTTGTCCCTCTGTTGTAGCTAACTCTGGGGTGGTGTTGTCTTTGGAGGAGGTGGAGAGTGGTTTAAAGGGGCTGAAAGTTCAGAGTGAGCAGCCTGAGCCAGCCCCCAGGCAGCTGCAGGCTCAGGGCAGAGGAACTCCTTTCATGGCTGAGCACCTGGAAGAAGCACTCACAGGAGGCACGGGGTTCATGGCCCGTCCCCGTGATCCTGACATGTCTGCCTTCAACAAGCTGGTGAGCAGTATGAAGGCAAGTGGAACCCTGCCCACCCAGCCCAAGCCCAGCGCGAGCAGTGTAAGTGTGATCACACAGCTGGTTAAATGTGACTGTGTCTGAGCATGCTGCTCTGCGTCAGGTAAAGCTGGGAGTGAGTGAAGCCAGGTAAATTTCTTTCTCAAGGAAGATGGTGTGTGTGTAAAAAAAAAAAAAAAAAAAAAAAAAAAAAAAATTCCCATGTGCCTGTTTTTTAAATATATCATGGGTTAGGGTGTGACACATTTTATGAAAATTAGTTACTGAAGGTGTTTTTTAAGGAGCTAAAAGTTCCAAATATTGGCTGATAAAATCGTGGTTAGTAGTTAAACAGACACCAATAGTTTTTAAAGTCTTGAAGTAAACACTTCTGTAAATGAGCACTGCTTTGAACCAAGTAAATAAGCAAGTGTGTAATGTATAAAAGCACTGTGCACAGTATTTGTACATGTAGACATTGTGCTTGTGTCTGGATTAGCATCTTGCCATGTGTATGGTTCTAATTGAATTAGGGTTGATTAATGAATATGGTTCATCATTTTAACTTTTGCTAATGCTGCAGTCTGTAGAACCTTTGTGCTGATTGAAAAGTCTTTTTATTTTATAAATGATACCATATAATTAAAGAGGAATTTCAACTGTCTTCTCTGAGATATCTGAAATAATTTGGTTGAATTTTAATGAATTCTCATTAGCTTCTACAACAGAGCCATGGGCAATGCAGCAAGAGGACTTGACCCTGAGACTTTTGAGTACCTGAAAAGTCATCCTGTCCAACAGTTTGAGCTAGTCTTGCAAACTATACCTCTAGCTTTGCTAGTTTAATCAATCATGTAGTAAATTCATGCAAATAAGCATTAAAATGGCTTACACCATGGTTAGGTGCATGTTTGTTCCTTTAAGTGTAATTGGTGGTAGTAATGTCTTGAATTGGATTAATGATGGGCATACATTTGTACATGTGAGTTGAGCAAGTTGAGGAGATGTATATTAAATATATCTAAAATATAAATATTAACATTAGTGGGTTTTGATGTTCATTAGGGGTATAACCCTGTGTCCTGGCAAAATTCCCCCATTTGGCTCTTCTCCATCATGGCTCCCTAATAATCCCCATCCCTGATCTCTCTACTCCCATCACTCTACTCCCCACTAATTGCTGGTGTGTGATGGTCGTTCTGGCACACTATGGCTGCCAATACATCATCCAGGTGGATGCTACACTAGTGATCCCCACCCCTGGCTATATAAATGTTACTAACTAACCATGTTTGGCAAGTGGCTTTATGGTTATTTTAAGCTTTTAAGTTTAAAAGCTTGCATCAAAAGTATTTATTTGAATTCTAATATTTTGCTAGAGAAAGATGGCTGTGGTGTTTTATGGTAGGCCATATTATGGATAGTCATGTTTGTGTATTTGCGCTATCCATCCGGATGTGTTGGTTAGATATGACTGATATTTGGCATGAAAATCAAAGAAACTAACTTCTGAAGCTATAGTCCCTAGATGGCTGTATTCTTTTACTTGAGTTGTGTGAAGGCTGCATTGTGAAATTGTACATTTTGTATCTGAATGTGTGGTGGTGGCTTTCTAGATCACATTTTTGGTGCGGGGGAAACACTGGTGCGGGACACTGAACCTTGTGTTTGTGCATTGACTTGTAAAGCTGATGGTCCTTTCCCTTGTGTGCACAGCTGCAGCAGTCTGCAGATCCTGCCATCCTGAGCACCATAACTGAGGCTCAGGCACCTGCCATACAGCAGAAGAATATATTCCAGGTGATGCAGCAAAGTCTTTAATCATGCTGTTCTGCTCTCGGTAACATGGCACAATATTGTACTACATTATAGAACTGAATTAACATTAGTCTGTGGTGCTTTTCTGCTGTAGGAGTTGTTGGGTGTTCAGGGACCTCCACGGGTGGGTTCTCCACTCTTGAGTGGTCTGTTGGCAAATCCTGAAGCTGTATCTGCTCCAGCCCCTGGCCTCTTGCACCACCGTGGCTCCTCACCCACTATTTTTTCACACAGAGGTCCCATTCAGGACATCTACACAGGCATACAGACAGGAACAGGTAGCAAATATTGGAATGCAGTACTGAACAGGATGAACTGCAATTTTAAATGTGTTATTGTACTTTGGGTTTGGTTCTGACCTGCTTGGAAAATCTTGGGTTTAATGTTTTTCCTTTTAATGCGTTATTTTCCTTGCAGGTTTCCCTGTTGGCTCACAACAAATTCCTGAGATGCACAGAGCTTTAAGTCCAGGCCCCACTCCACAACAGGTGAGAACTGTTATGCAGTATAGAAATATTGTGGTAGACTTGTATAGGAATGTAGGGATAACTTATTGAATGTGTTTCAGTTGAGGGCACTGTCTATGGGAGTGGACCAGGCAGAATTGGATGCTATTATGTTCCAGGATCTGGCGTTACATGGTCGCCAGTACCAGCAAGGCTACAACAAACATGGCCATGATAAATCCTTCCGGAACAGGTTAAGAAAAAGTCCTCTCATTCAAATTGCACTTTTCCACCCCACGGTACAGCTCGACTCTGCTCACTTTTTGGGGGCTTTCCACAGTGGATAGTACCTGGTACTTTTTAAAAAGACTTTTTAAATAAAAGTACCACTTCAGTTGAGGTTCTAAGCGAGCTGAGACAATACTAAATGTGAGCCACGTTCATAGGGAGTAGAATTCTCCTTGAGTGATTCTGTATTGTGCCTAAATAAATGTCATTTAATTCATACTTTGTGTATGGTAATATTCTATTAATTGAAAGTGATGCATCATTTAGCTCATTACAAATAAAATTACAACAAAGGTTTCTTATATTTACATTTCACTTGTTACCAATTTCCAAACAGGCATTTATTGAAGTCACTCATGTTGCAGATGAATCTAACTTGGTCATATAGAGCAATACGTAGGGTCTAGAACGCTGTTATTTTACATCCTTAATAGGGTCCACGTTCAGTGAACAGGGAAGGCATTTGGAATCGGGCCTGACAGTGTATCTGTACAGGGTTTCGATAATACATTATTCCTGCATTAAGGTGAGCCAAGTGGAGTAGTCATACTGTGCAGTGGAAAAGTGGCTAAACACTATCTGAAGGCTGTGTTCAGAATGGTACATGGTACAACTGTCTAATGCACCAGAGTGTATTGTTCCTTAAAATGTATACTAAATGAGGGAGTACAGTGACACTGTTTACCTGCAAGTTTAAAAACAGAGCTTTCTTTGCTATTCTTTGTGATTTTAAAATAAAAAAAAAGACACTGCATCATGGGATGCAGTACAGTATGAAAGAACTTATCTACAGTATATTAGCAATTCAGATATGCTGCCAAATATACCTGAATGATACCCTACTCTGACTAGATTTGTGTTCATGTACTAATATATAAAATCAATCACACACTGTGTGGTGTGGGTTTTTTTTGTTTTGGGGCATGGTTTAGTATGCCATTTCAAACACAGCCAAGGTTGCTTGACTGCTTTCCTAATTTTCTGTTTAATCAAATGCCCTTGTAGGTGGCCGGTTGAATAAGTTGCTCAGGGGCTTTGTTCTGTTTGTTGTAGGCAGACGAGGATTAACCGGTCCCCTGGCCCTCACCTGCCGGGAAGGAATTCCCCCGTCACTGCAGTCACTAGTATGGTGAGTTTGCTTTGATCCATTGACATTAGACAGTCTTGGCCTACTTCTGTACAAGCTCACTTTCACCTTAATGATTTGTTTTCAAAATCAACGAATTGGGATCTCTTTATCTGGGCAGGGCAGTAGGTGTAAATCCAAGGCTTTTAACTGGTTTTCTCTCAGTCCCTTACTGGCCAGTCATCTTTTGGCTGAAGTTATGTAATAAACAACAAAGCCGTGCCTTGTCAAATGTCCTCTTGATGCAGTGATGGTTTGTTTTCTTGGAATTGTATTACTAATTTGCCTTTTTTTTTTTCTTTTTTTTTTCTTTCTTCCCTCCCCCCTGCAGCTGTCTCCATCTTTTACTCCAACCTCAGTGATTAAAAAGATGTATGAGTCAAAGGAGAAGACTAAAGATGAGCCAATGAGTAGGCCAGGAAGCAAAGAGAACGCTGCAAACTCGCAGGAAGGTAAGGTTCTTACTTTAGCTGTATTGTTTGTCACTGTGGAATGTTCTTTGTTTATAAACCTTCAAACTGTCTCCCTTTTATAGACAGTCCTTCCCCCAGCTCCTTCATTGATGGTGTGGACAGTGGTGGGCCTCAAGCAGGTGGCATAAAAGCCTGCTCCACCCCTGTATCTGCTCAGAATCGCCACTCGAAAGAGGCTGAGCGAGCCAGGCCTAGCTCTACCACAGGGCTTCACACTCCTGCTATGTTGTCCCCAGGGTCCTCCTCTTCTTTCCCTAGACCCATTTACCCAGTACCTCTTTTGTCTCACGTCCCCTTGGTTAGGCCTCCACCACCACAACTGCATCCTAGTGTGGTACAGAGGATGATCGCCCAGGGCATCCAGCCTCAGCAACTTGGACCTGCACTCTTACAAACAGGTGGGGACTGGCGTTTAACTGCAGAATGGTTGCTTTTGTGTAGGTTCATTTGTTTTATGGAGACATTCCTGTACCTAGGGTTACCCAAGAGTTCACAGTGAATGTGTGATAACAGTGGTCTGTCTGTCTGAACAGGACTTTTCCCCCAGACTGTAGATCTGTCCCAGCTGCAGGGTCTGCCTCCTGCTCTCTTAAGCCAGCCTTTGTATCCACTTGGCACTACAGGACACCCACTTATTCCCCCCAGAGCTGCTGTACCACATATGCAGTTAGCAGTCATGCAACAACAGTTCCAACAGCAGCAGAGACCTAGTAAGTATCAAGAGTTTGTATTGATGTATGTTATTGGTTAACACAAGACTTATCGTTTTTAAACAGATTCATTTTCAGAATTGTAACCCTTTTTAAATAATGCAAAAACCTTAAAAAGCTCAGTAACTTTCTTGGACTCATACATGGGGTGAGGTTTGTGATTTTCCCATACAATATAATTTCTTTCAAACTGTTCATACACGCACAATTTTTAGGGCACACATACAAACACCCACACAATTATAGCTGCATCATTTATTCAGGCCTGCAGTGCTCTATAATACAGCAGAATCGGGAAAAAAGTAAAAGCAAGTATTTTCTCCATAGGCCAAACCTGAGAAAATATTACACACTTCAGAAAATTAAAAAAAAACTTAAATGTTTTTGTTGGCAAGGTTTCAAGCCTATTAACACAGTGCATGATTTTATGCTTAAATGTCACAGGATGAAATAGTTCAGTTTGAATGGGTTTCAATGGGCACACTTGTCCTTAAGGTCTGGAGTGTAACTATTTTGTATACCTAGTTTAAAATAGATTTATGAAAGCAAATGAGAGTGAGAATTAAAATTCCAATAATTCACACCTTTTGTAAAACTTATACTGTCTATAACACAATGTGGTGTTTGTTTAAATTTATTTATTTATTTATTTTTTGTTTTTTTCTTTTTAAAATCAAAAATGAAAGACAAATGTCCATAAGGATGCACAAGGGTTAAGTAAGGTTTTTGTTTTGGTTTTTTTTAAACCCTAGACCTGTTTCTGTCTCTGCAGATATACACACAGTGCCCACTGGAACCCCACAGTCTCACAGCCACACCACGCATCGGACAACCCACTCTCAGCGGCGAGCAGGGAGTCCACCTCTAGGTCTGGCCAAGTGGTTTGGCTCGGATGTGCTACAGCAACCTCTCCCTTCCATGCCTTCTGCTAAAGTAATCAGTGTTGATGAACTGGAGTTCCGCCAGTGATTTACGATCCAGCAGCCAGTTACAGAGTAAAGCAAGACCCTGCTTCCTCATGGCCCTGTTTAGTTTAAAAAAAAATAAAATAAAATAAAAAGGTGAACTTTAATTTCTATGAAAATGTACAGGTGATGGAGCCCTGTGTTTAATATGCTCAGTCATAAACCTTACCGTTGTTGATAGGCCTAGAAGTTTAGAGAATGTCCTGGACTACTTTTTTGTTTTGTTTTCCCTGCGGAAATTGTCCTATCGAAGTATTTAGGGATTTTACTTTTTCTTTTTTCTTTTTTTTTTGTACTTTTTATTTGCAGTAAAGAAGTAAATAATGTATAGGCCAGAATTGTACAGACTATGGGAATTTTTTTCCTCCCTGTACATAACTTTCTTTTTTCTTCTTTCTTTGCTGTGTGGAAGGTTTGAGTAAATAATGGGGCTGTTTGGGAGTTTTCCCCCCCCTGGCTCTCCCTTTTTTTTCCACAAGTAGTGGGGTTCATTTTGCAGCGTTGGATTTGGTCTGAGTGGGTAGGCGGCACCACTGCAGATGCCCACAGGTGTATGAACATTACTTTCCTGACCAATACACCATCTCTCATGGACAAAAGTAGTTGGAACCTGCTGGAGTTGAGCCCAAGTGGGGGCTACAGTATGAATGTGCCTTCCGACACCCCCCGCCCACCCCTTCTTTATGCCCTCTCCCCAACCTTCACTTCCTCCCCCTAGCCAGTCACTAAGAGAAGCACTGCGTTGAATCACGTTTTGTTTTAGGGTGGCAGGGGTTGAATTCAAGGAATTGTGCTACTAATTTAAAAAAAAAAGCACAAAATAAAATGTTCAATAAAAATATCCACTTGTTTTTTTGTTAATCTGTGTTTGGATTTGATTTTAATTCCTGTTGGGGTAATCTGTGCAGTAATAAGAAAATGGATAAATGTTGGAAAACGTCTAGATTGTGCTAATGACGATACAGCCATGTAACCTTTAAGTTTGCTATACAGATCGGTACTTGAGTCACAGTCATCATGTTTTGACTGACTTAAGACTGAACTATCAATTTCGGCCTGGATAAAACACAAAAATGCAACAAAACGGAGTAAAAGGTAAGACTGTACATGGCCTCATCAGTATTTACTGCAGTGCTGCTCTCATGCAGCTTGCAATTGTAAAGTGCAACAGAAGCCATATTTAAAAGATCAGCTAAAGTTCCAAAAAAAAAAGGAAGTTAGAACAAAAACATGGTTACAGAAGATTGTACAAGTTCTAAAAGTATCTAAAATGAAGGACTTCTCTTTGCCCTTTTTTATGTGGTGAAAGAACTACTTGGAACCTAATCTTACTGTTAACTTGCTACAAGTTGGATTACAAATTATAGCTTTTCCCAAGACAGTGTGGGAAGCATGTAGATGTGTCTTGATTAGCAATTTTAATGGCTAATCTTCAAACGCCACAATAAAAATATAGCCAATAGAACACCATTCCATACACGTGTTGAAGTCTGTTGCAGACAGTCTACTTTGGTGTCTGTTTGTTTCAGCTATTGTTTGATAATGCTGTAACAATAGAGATTAGACACACATAGTTGCTGTCCACTTTAACAGGAACACCTACACATTCATGCAAATTTTCAAGTAGCCAATTATGGTAGCAGCAGCACACTGCATAAACTCCTAAATACTGCATAAACAGCTGATCTAGGAATGTCACACACAACAGTCTAGAGTTGAGCAGGTGTTCCTAATAAAAATGGAGTGTGTCTGTCTGTCTATCTATCTATCTATCTATCTATATATATATATATATATATATATATATATATATATATATATATCTATATCTCCTGCATTCTGACCCCTTGAGGCATGGACTCCACAAGACCTCTGAAGATGTGCTGTGGTATCTGGCACCAAGATGTTTAGAAGAAGCTCTTTTAACTCCTGTAAGTTGCGAGGTGGGGCCTCCATGGATCGGACTTGTTTGTCCAGTACATCCCACAGATGCTTGATGGAATTGAGATCTGTGGAATTTGGAGGCCGTGTCAACACCTTAAAGTCTTTGTTCTTTAAACCAGTCCTGAACAATTTTTGCAGTGTGGCAGGGTGCATTATCCTGCTGAAAGAATCCACTGCCATTAGGGAATATCATTGCCATGAAGGGGTGTACTTGGTCTGTAATAATGTTTAGGTAGGTGATGTGTGTCAAAGTAAATTCACATGAATGCCAGGACCCAAGGTTTCCCAGCAGAACATTGCTGAGAGCATCACACTTCCTCTGCCAGCTTGCCTTCTTCCCATAATGTTTCCTGGTGTCATCTCTTCCCCAGGAGAGCAACACCCACACAAACCACATGATGTATAACCCCAATTCTGAAAAACTTGGGACCGTATGGAAAATGCTAATAAAAACAAAGAGGAGTGATTTGTAAATGTACTCTGACTTGTATTTAAAAAAAAAAAAAAAGCATATAAAGACACTGTATTTGATGCTTTATCTAATCAACTGCATAGTTTTTGGAAGGTAAATGTTTATTTGGAAATTGATGCATGCAACATATTCCAAAAAAGTTGGGAGAGGGGCAATTTAGGACTAATAGCAATGTGACGAGTTGAAATAAAAAGGTGCCGTGAAACAGGTGAGGCAATCACAGTATATAAGGAGCCTCCGAATAAGGCCTAGTCTTTCAAGAGCAAGGATGGGTCGAGGCTCACCAATCTGCCAACAGATGCATCAGCAAATAAACCAACACTTTGAGAACATCAGTCCCCAAAGACAAATCGGTAGGATTTTGGGCATTTCACCTTCTACAGTGCACAATATTGGAACTGAGGCCATGCAGTTCAATCTTCATTTCAACAGACCAGACAATCTTGTTTCTCACAGTCAGTGAGTTCTTTAGGTGCTTTTTTTTGCTAATTCCAAGTGGAGAGGCTTCCATCTCTGGCCACTCTATCATAAAGTCCAGATTTGTGGTGTTTTGTAGTGATGGTTGACCTTCTGCAAGTTTCTCCCATCTTTACACATGGTCTCTGGAGCTCATCCGGAGTGACCATCGGGGTTCTTGGTCACCTATCTTACCAAGGCCCTTCTCTCCTGATTGCTCAGATTGTCCAGGTGGCCAGTGCTAGAAAGAGTCCTGGTGGTTCCAAACTTCCATTTAAGAATTATGGCCACTCTGTTCTTGGGAATCTTCAATGCAGCAGAAATGATTTGTAGCCTTCTCCTGTCTCTGAGCTCTGGATGCAGTGCCTCTGACCTCATGGCTTGTGTTTTTTCAGCAGTTCCAGCTGTTAGACCTTATATAGACAGATGTGTGCTTTACCAAATCATGTCCAATTAATTGAATTTGTCACAGGTGGACTCCAATCCAAGTGCACAGTAGAAACATCTCAGATGATCCAGAGATGCACCTTAGTTAAATTTCAAGTGTCATAGCAAAGGGTCTGAATACAGTTGTGCTCATAAATTTACATACCCCTTACAGAATCTGCAAAATGTTAATAATTAAGAAAAAAAGGGATCATTAAAATTGCATTTTGTTTTTTTATTTAGTACTGCCAGGGGGATGTAAACTTTTGCACAGGATGATATTAATAATAATAATTATTATTATTATTAACATTATTATTTTGTCTTCTGGGAAACATCTGGTAAATATCTTATTTAGCTTTCTAGAAGGGCTTTGAAGGGCAGTACTAAATGAAAAAAATAAGATATTTAAACATAATTATAACAATTTACAATCATCCTGTTCAAAAGTATAAAACCCCCTGGCTCTTAATGTATTGTGTTGCCTTCTTGAGCATCAGTGAATGTTTGCACCTTTTGTAATAGTTGTGTATGAATCCCTCAGTTGTCCTCAGTGTGAAAACATGGATCTCAAAATCATTTAGTCAATGGAAAGGGGTCATATATGCAGAAAATGCTGGCAAACCAAAGAATGTTTAGGACCTGGAGGATTTTTCTAAAGAACAGTGGGTAGTTTAACTGTGCAGGACAAACAAGGGACTCATGAACAACTATCACAAAACATAAAAACTGTTGTTGATCATACAAGTAACAACACACATTATTGATAATCAAGCGTATGTAAATTTTGAACTGGTTCATTTGTGTAAATTCAGTCAGTATTGTGTCTTGTGGACTACATATAAACATCTGTTATGTGAAATAGCTTATTCATATCAGTACTAAATAAACAACAAAATGCGATTTTTCTTTTTAATAAATTTGCAAAGTTACCATAAATCTGGTTTTTGCCTTTTCATTATGGGGTATGGTGTGTAGAATGATGTGAAAAAAATAAATAAAATAATTTAAAGCATTTTAGCATAAGGCTGCAACATACCAAAATGTGAAAAAAAATTAATGGGTCTGAATACTTCCTGAATGCACTGTATCCTACAACACATGTCCTAGTATTCTGGTGTGCCTCACCCGGCCTCTCAACACTAGCTCCATAGCCAAGAAAGCCCAGCAGCATTTCTACTTACTGCAAAGGCTGATAAAAGCCCATCTCCCACCCCTCATCCTCACCACATTCTACAGAGGAACTATTGAAAGTATCCTGAGCAGTTGCATCACTGTCTGGTTCGGAAATTGCACCTTATGGGATCGCAAGACCCTGTAGCGCACAATGAGGACAGCTGAAGATCATTGGGGTCTCTCTTCCCTCCATCATAGACATTTACACCAAACGCTTCATCCGTAAAGCCACCAGCATTGTGGATGACCCCACACACCTCTCACACAGAACTCTTCACTATCTTCACTCTCCTGCCGCCTAGAAAAAGGCACCGACACATTCGGGCCCTCATGGCCAGACTATGCAACAGCATCTTCCGCCAAGCCATCAGACTCCTTAATACTCAAAGACTGGACTGACACACACACTCTGAACTGAACACCATCCCACTCCCATTGCAATATTTGCACATTCCTGCATTGACTCTATTGCATTTTTGCTGCTACTGTATTTATAAAAAATTACGAATTACTGTCATTCACAGAGAAACGGAGTGGACATGTTTTTGTTTATTTATTGAGTCAGTCGGTAACAAGCGAGTCGTGATGTACTGAAAAGCACGATGTGTGCAGTTATATTAGGGATGGCTGACATGAAACTGACGTTTCAACGGTGTTTCTAAACACTGTTCCGAAATGTGACTACAAACACCCGTGTCAAGTGACGATGAAGCAACACTAAATGAAGTTTCACGAGTGTTTCGACAGGTGGCATACCTGCTGAATCTGCGCTTGATTGACAGGGTCGGGAACAAACCACACAATTGCACATCTGTCTCAACCTAACCCCCACAAAGTTTAAAAGTGAAGTTAACGCATCTTCACCTCGTGGGTTTTTTGTGAGAGGATCTTTTTTTTCGAAGGCTGGAGAAATTTTATGTAAAAAAAAACAACAACAACAAAAAAAGAAGTAGGCTAAATCCTTCGACAGCTGAGCAATTAGTATTTTTAACTAAAAATCTTGACATGTAACAAATGTGAGACATTGTGGCTTGATCCATTCATCCATCCATCCATTTTCTATACCACTTATCCTACAGGAATGCGGTGAGCCTGGAGCCTATCCTAGGGAGGCATGGGGCAAAAGGCGGGGGACACTCTGGATGGGGTGCTAATCCATCACAGGGCACGATCACATATTCATACACTACAGACACCGTGGACATGCCAATCAGCCTACCACGCATGTCTTTGGACTGGGGGAGGTAACCGAAGTACCCGGAGGAAACCCCCGCAGCACAGGGAGAACATGCAAACTCTGCACACACCGGCCGTGGCAGGAATCAAACCCCTAAATTGTGGCTTGTGCATTGTGGCTTGATTTCTTTTATTAATCTTCATGTTTCATGACCAAAATAACCTATAGTTATTCACAATGCCCCCCCCCCCCAAAAAAAAAAAAACAAACAAACAAAAAAACAGACCCAGCCCAACAGACTACAAACAGACCCGGTTTAAACACCACGTAAGTTATAATTCGTCAGCGCTTGTCTGAATCATTGTCAAGCTTGTTTCAGGGCAACACCTGTAAATGACCACAAGATGTCACCATGGAGACGGGTGTCAGATTGTCTCGGAGCCTCGACACAATACGGCACATTTACTTCAACTGTTTCAGTGCTCCACGAAGCCTCGCTCTGCGCACCACTACTTATAATATAGAGATTTTTTTTCTTTCAGTTTCTATTATATGTAACTTGTATACGTGTAACCAAACACACACACACGTACGTTGGTGTGTGCGTGTCAGTGGAGGGGGGGCAGCGTAGACATATATGTCTATGGGGGACAGGGCCGGAGTGGGCGGGGCTTGTGGACTTCTGTCGGCTCCCGTTCACTGCGCATTTATTTCTATTTCTATTTCTACAATATTAATGTTCTGTGTGCAGGGGAACAAAGCGCCGGGATCTGGCCACTGTCGGATTTTCTTGTAGTAAATGTAATCGTCTACATTTTTTTTTGTTGGGGGGGGGGGGGGGGGGATTAAGAGGGGGAGGGGGCTCACTGGAAAACAAGGATGTGAATTCATAACGGGGAGGAGGGGGTTAGAAACCAGGAAGATGAACAATATGCAGAATCACGAACATGAAAACTGAATACCGCTGACATGTGAGCGCAGTTTAGCTGCGTTCAGCCTGGATGTCATTAACAATAAGCGATCCGTTTTCTTCAATTATATATAAATATATATATATATATATATATTTATTTAAAAAATAATAATAAAAAAGCACCGAGGACACCCCCCTCTCTCCCTCCCTCCCTCCAAAACAAAGGTCAAAGTTCACAGGAAGCTGGGGGGCTGCCATTTTCCCCCTGCTAACATATTAGATGCTAAAACGAAGAGGGGTGGTCGTTGTTGAAAGCGTTTTTTTTGTTTATTTTTTTTTTAAACGCAGGGATTGTTTTTCTTTCTGTTTATGTTTGTCAGCCTCTCTGTCACATGCGCTAGTCGTTGTGGTTAATGGAAGGCGGCATGGAGAGAACAGAGCAGCCGTGGAATTCTTCCTATACGTACCAGGTGAGCAAGCACAGCGCCGAGATGCTACACAACCTTAATAGCCAGAGAAAAGATGGAGGCAGATTCTGCGACGTGATCCTGCGCGTCGGAGAGGAAAGCTTTCCTGCACACAAGGCGGTGCTGGCGGCGTGCAGCGAGTACTTCGAGTCGGTGTTCAGCTGTCAGGTCGAGGGCGACAGCGAGGGCAAAGAGCTCGAGATGCACACGATCAGCCCCAAAGTTTTCCGAGACATCCTGGACTTCGCTTACACGTCGAAGATCGTGGTGCGCTTGGAGTGCTTCCCGGAACTCATGACGGCCGCCAAGTTCCTTCTTATGCGTTCGGTCATTGAAATCTGCCAGGAGGTGATCAAACAGTCCAACGTGCAGATCCTGGTGCCGCCGTCTCGCGGTGGAGAGCTCAGCTTCCTGTCAAATCCCATGCACGCCGACGTGCCAAACGGCGCCGTGTTTACTAACAGGCACAACCTGGACAGTGACAGTACCAGCGCTCCGCCACCTATGAACAGCAGCTCTCACCCGATCGGCCTCCCTGTCTCCCCGTCAGCCTTCGCGACAAACCCGGTAAACGGCGAGGCCTCTTCTCCAGCCTCCAAGCGAGCCAGAGGACGGCCCAAGAAAGAAGATCCGCAAGAGCCCGGCGTGTACAATAACGGTACGATTGAGGACAATGAAGGTCCTTTTCCTGGAGGCATTTGCGGTAAGATGCTGAGTGACGCTGTGCAGCTGAGAAACCACGAGGCCCAGCGTGGGTCAGTGGGGGCAGGTGGAGAGATGGTGTCCATGGACATGGCTGTAACGGCTCCCCAGGCTCAGAACTGCGTGCAGACGGACGGGAACCGCAAACGTGAGAGGACGAGACGACACGTGGGCTGTGATCTGTGTGGGAAGGTGTTTAGAGACGTCTATCACCTCAATCGACACAAGTTGTCTCACTCTGGGGAGAAGCCATATGCGTGTCCTGTGTGCGGCCTGCGGTTCAAGCGCAAAGACAGGATGTCTTACCATGTTCGCTCTCACGATGGAGCCGTGGGCAAACCCTATGTGTGCCAAAACTGCGGGAAAGGCTTCTCCAGGTGAGTTCTCTTCAGCCCAAGTTACTGGTCTGGAGCACAAGACTTCATAAACATGGCTGATATTGTGGCAGATGAGACTTTGGGCCACACCCCCTGTCAAAAACAGCAACACTCTTATCGGCTGCAGAGTACACATTGATTAATGTGTAGGTGTAAGAGTGCATCTGTTTGTATGTTCTTTGCAGGCCAGACCACCTAAATGGACACATCAAGCAGGTGCACACAACAGAGAGACCTCATAAATGTCAGGTGAGAGAGAGAGAGAGAGAGAGAGAGAGAGAGAACACTGTTCAATACGTTCAAGTGTCATTACCTTATAGCACAGTATGTTCTGTAAATGTCATCATAAGTCATCATCCAAGTTAGGAATCTTAGTTAATGGTTTCCCTTATTGCTTTTTTGCAGATTTGTAACGCGTCGTTTGCAACACGAGATCGTCTGAGGTCGCACCTGGCTTGCCACGAGGATAAAATCCCGTGCCAAGTGTGCGGCAAGTTCTTAAGGGCTGCTTATATGACAGACCACCTGAAAAAACACAGCGAAGGACCTCACAACTACTGCAGTATATGCAATAAAGGTAATGGCTCATATAGACAAATAATTTAGATGGTCATCTCATACATTACAGGTAATTTATTGTATATTCCAGGATCCTTTTGAAACGTGCACTCTTTCTGTGGCCAGTTAAAAAATATGTAAAGCCCAGTGTTCAAGGAGAGCTAGAGACTGGTTGAATTTTGGTTTATTAACTGCAAATTAATGAGGAATAAAAAAAAATGTTCATACTTTTTTCTAAGCTCAAGTCCTAGGAGTCCATATGCTATATGGTAGGCGTCGGCAAACAGCAGCCCACGGGCCAAATCCAACCTGCCCAACTGGAAAACATGGGAATCGTTGTGTCAGACAAACTACATTTCAGATCTTTGACCATTTTCAAGCGCAGAATTTGTGTATAGTTCAACTGTGGTGCAAAAACTTTATTTAAGCACAGAAAGCCAGTTGCAAAGTGGCTTTGGATTCATTGGAACAGTTGTTCATATGCAGTCTTTCAGATGCACAATGGAGAAAGTTCTCATTGTAGCAGTAGCCCCGGAGACATGCTATATAAAAGTGTTTTGGCAGATTACAGATTGTCAGGTCTAATCTGGGAATAGATGGTATAATGGTCATTTTGGTTGTTTTACTGTTTATGATTTGTTAATTGAGTAGCCAGATCACTACTTTTTCTAAAAACCACCTCTAGGACAGTCGGCAAGTTTCTGGAATTAAAATTGTGCCAAATGTAATTTTTCAAGGAAACAAGCAAAAATATACAATAAGCATGAAGAAAATCACTCTGAGACAGAAAGCGGTGAACTCAGTGGCAAAAATTTAATATGGTCTTCAAATAAACAGAATTCTTTGTTAACAGTTTACTAAGCTTCGTTTTAGCTAATCATGGTTATGAATGCGCTGCCAAAGTTTTTGTTTATGCGGTGCAAATTTACATTCACCATTCTGGCACAAATCTCACATGTGGGTGGGCTTAACAGCGATTTACTCTGATTGGCTAGTGAGATTTGGATGATGATGATAACTACAATGTCGTTCCGTGTCGCTCATGAGAGCTCATCTCGAAACAATAGTCGTATGAGGCTACCCAAACCTCAAATGTTAATTACAAATGAATAATACTGACTAAAGTAAGTAAGTAAGTAATTTCCACTACAAAAGTACAAACACTGTAGCTATACAGAGAACCACATCCAGAACGCTCTCCAAAATTCTCTTAAAAGTTTCTACTTCCAGGTCAGGTAGCTGTTGATCCAAATCTCACTACCCAATGAGAGTAAATCGCAGTGAAGCCACGCCCACACGTTAGATTTGTGCCACAATGGTGAGCGTAAACTTGCCGAGCATAAACGAAAACTCTGGCAGCGCATTCATAACCATGATTAGCAAAAACGAAGCTTAGAAAACTGTTAACAAAGAATGCTGTTTATTTGAAGATCATGTAAAAAATTTTTCTCCAATGAGTTCACCACTTTCAGTTTCAAAGTGTTTTTCTTCTTTCTCATTGTATATTTTTGTTCTTTTCTTGAAAAGATACGTTCGATACTTTTGGCACATTCCATACAAGTTCAGCTAACTAAATGACTCACCAGTTTCCTCCAATACAAACTCCCAGTATACAGAACGTTTACATGTAAGGTTGATTGAGGAATACTAAATGTATTTCTGGAACTTGTAATTGCTTTAACAAAGATATTCTGCGATCTGGGGTTTCTTTCAGGAGCTGCTGCTTGTGGACATACTACAACATTATGTTGTCACCTACTGGGCGTATTTTGAAACACAATAGCGAACATGATTAAACTAAACATTTTTAAATATGCAATTTCTCATGGATGGCAAATTTGAGCATACAGATCTGTATTTGGGTCACATTTGTTAATACAGTGCTAAATTCACACATTTCCATTTAAGACAGACACTTTATCAGTACTTCTGTGATTAAAAATGGAGAGTTACATGTAATCTCAGTTAGTGATCCTTTTAATCATAGGATGTGCATTCTTAACTATCCAGCTAGCCATTTTACGTAATGAACAAATTTGCAGAAGGTATGATGTATTTGGACAGATTTGACTGCTGTATATATTGAGAATATAACAATTCAAATAGACTTAGTTTTGTGTTTACCAGTGACAGATGTGGACTAGTTCGCTTGCATTACTAGCATTTACCTAGCTGCGCTAACTGTGAGATAACATTAACAACAACATCATTATGTACAGGTTCATAACTAAGCCTACTGTTCTGCTACGTCAGTAAATCTATGATCTTGGTGAACAGATGCCTTATTCTGAGTCAGTCTGAGGTTCACATTTACAGGGTTGCTTTTTCCCAATGTGGCTTCCTGCCTTTTTGTAATAACATATTATTTTGTAATACATAGGTAACGGAATAGCATAGCCGGGGGAAAGGTGTGTAGATGGGATGGCAGGAGCACATAAGGGCGTTTCCAGTTTTCCATAAATCCTTGCACTTTATGAGGGAACAGTTGTAGAGATGTTCCTTGGCCTTTTTAGTAGTAGTAGTAGTTTTTTAGTAGTAGTTTCTTTGGCATTAAACCCTAAGAATTATTATTCAAGATTACCTTTTAATGGTTTAAAAATATATTTTTACGGTAGTGCTAATTACTAAATGCTAATGGGCTGTTAGTGTGAATGTTTTTTTTTTTTTTTTCTTGAATAAGTAGGCTATTTGAATATTCCACATTTTGGAAAAAAAAATACAAGAAAGTATTGAATCCTTAAAAGTGCTCCTTTAAAGAATGGCTTTTAATTGAATAATTCCTCTTGGATTGTTTTTGTCCCCCCATTGACACAGCAATACATTTACAATCTTTATTTAAAATATTGTTACTTTGCGTAAAATAATTCAACTTGCGTGAAAAAGCTGATTAAAGAAGCGCTGCATATGTAGTAAGTCTGTGAAGTGGCGAAGTTGGATTAAAGCCAGCTTTAGAAAGTACGTTTACAGCATTCTTTTAAGATTACTTGTCACACTGTACGAGATGCTCTCTATAAAATCATGGCTGAATACTGTACCAGACTGTGACATAACCTGTTCTCCATGTCCGGTTATACTGTGAAGATACTCTAGTTGCTTTTAAAGAAAACCACTAAGTTCTGTCTGCTTACATCATCAATCAGTGCCATCTGGGCTAGAGATCGACCAATATAGATTTTTTTATAACTGATCCCGATTATTTCCATGTTTATGTGCCTGATAACCGATGTGCAGAACCGATATTTATTTGTTGTTTTACTTCTGTTTTTGACACAAATGATAACGCCACCACTGAGCTGAACAATTTCACTTCCTCCTTACATAAAAATAAAAAAACAAAAAATAACTCTTATTTATACACAAATTAATAGAGGGGTCTGAAAGAGTGGAAAAATGCAAAGTGCACTGTTACTAAAGTGCCTTTTTATTTTTTATTTTTTATTTTTAAATAAAAGCTTTGAGGAGGTAAACGGATTAAGTGACTGTGAGTTTGTCTCTATTTCTTAGTGCCAAACTGCTTAAATAACATATCAAGCGTTTATGTAACCCGTCTAATTTGTACATTAATGACTGTTATGTTAAATAAAAGTTTATTAATTAAAGCAAATTAATTAAAGCAAAGCAAGTTTACAAATGCTTTACTTGTGCACATCGTCATTTACTTGTGTTTCCTAAGCAATGCCAGTCCTGCATGCAGTTCTCAAAACTCCCACAAGATGGTGCCAACAAGATTCTTGGTAGATCTGACATTACAAAACAGATATCTGATTATGGATAAATGCTTAAATATTGGGAAAAAATATCGGTAAAAGCAATTATTGGTCGATCTCTAATCTGGGCTCGTGCACAAAATATGGTCTACATAAGTAGAAGCATTTTTCAAAGTGAGTTTGAGGCAAAAAGTATATAATAATATAAAAATAATATTTTTTCTCTTAGCAAGTATTTTGTTTCACTATTGCCACTACTGTATTCACCATTGCCAAACTTCTAGCTGTCTCTGGAGTTTTGTCTTATACTATGGAATCCTCTTATTTGTGACATTTAGACAAGCATCATAGCAGTGGTCTCACAGATTTTGCTAAAAAAAATTCTTGTTCTCAGCTGTCTTTGGTTGCGACGACACTAAATCCGACTGCTGTTGTGTATGTAAAATTATGTGTTCTAAGACTGGCGATCTCAACTCACGACCAAAAATATTCTTTTTATGATGTGTGATTCTGTGACAGCGAACTGGAAAATCGTATAGCGTAAAGCCGGCTTCAGCCCCTGAGCGTGTTATGTCTGACAAGTAAATTATTCGAGGATAACGATGTGGTTACGCACTAGCTGTAGCCACAGAACCTGCTTCCAGTGCTGGGCTGCACTAGTTTGAGTTGATATTATGTTGATTAACAAAATTGTTTTGGTGTGTTTTGACAGGTTTGGCTACTGTAACGGATAGGAACTAGCTCAGTAGCAGTTACTTTACTGGCTAGCTATGTGCTAATGTTACCTAAAGTAACCTACAGTCTGTCATTGCTGTTACTGTTTTCCTAGTATTTGCATTGTAGCATATTGCAGCAGAATAACATATCTAACAATTTATAATTTAAGGTGGTTTTTCAGGAGAACTTTATAAAAAAAAAAAAAAATGGTAGACCGCTCCACCATGTCCCCAAGACTTAATTGCCGACACCTGCTATATGGATTGCCAGTTCATTAGAAACCACTGTACACGAGCCATTAAGACTGAAAAGTCTTTTGATTTGGGTTCAAGGCCTTTTTCACAATGATAAGAAAACAGGAGATGCTCATCTCATTGTTAAACAAGTCTCTGCTTGTTTTCCCCTTCTGTTCCTTCTGTTTTGCTTTTTGCTCCTCTTGACGGTCTCAGGTTTTTCCACTGCGTCCTACCTAAAGGTACATGTAAAAACACACCACGGCTCGTCCATGCTCCCTTCCTCCACAGCTCACCAGTTCCTAGAGCCGCGTGACAACGGGCCGCAGATGCACAACGGTGCCCCCTACCACTCAGGACGCCAATGCACAGTGGAAGGCAAGCACGCCTCGGTGTCCCTGCCACTTGCTCGCTCACTCTTTTCACCCCACTGCTAAATATTGCATCTGCTTGTGTAAACACACTCACTCACTCGGCCCGTACTGTTGCGCTAATTTATCACTCCAGCTGATTTCCATCATTCTCATATTATGAGCAGATTTTGTTATGAAAGACCAGTCATATTTGTATATATTAAAGTTCCTGTAAGGTATGGGTATAAATACTCACATGCTTTTTATTGTAGAAGAATGATGGAAATGTGGTGATAAAGAGAACTCACATGGTGCTATTCAACCTGAATCAGGCTTTTTGGTGGTGTTGATTTTTTAAAAAGCTGTTTCAATCGGTTTAATCCAGTTAATGGGATAAAATCATTTAAGGTGTTTTGGAGGTGTGGGAAAAATCGAATGTTGAAAGCAATCATATGAGAGATTTTCCTTCATGCCTGATTCATAATCCATCACATCGAATGAGATCTTTTTCCTTATGATTTGGCTCCTTTTGTTCTAGTTTTCCATTTAGACTTTGGAAGTCTGGCTGGATCATAGGTATAGGCCTGACTTATAAAATGTAATTTTGTGAAACTCTTGATAAAATCTGGCTGATCAGTATGATTGCTGCTGCATGTATCTACATGTACCACTGCAATTCGCTTGTGCTGTATCATGTGCACATTCAAGTAAGGCTGCAGTGTTCTGTGGTTGATTGGTCAAAGTGTGTGTGTGTGTGTGTATGTATATGTGTATATATGTATATATGTATATGTGTGTGTATATATATATATATATATATATATATATATATATATATATATACACACACACACACACACACACACACACACACACTCTTAAAAAAGATAAAAACAGATCACACTTGCAGCCCTACCAGCTTTATCTAGTATGGAAGGCTGTCTGTTGCTGTATAAGTTAGCATGGCAAAGTAATATAACATCTGTTGCTTTATGTAATTTCCATCATGCTGGCAAAGCAAGCATTTCTTGGCAATCAGTGCATGTTGTAGTACAATATGTGCAAAGGTTTTGGGAATCAGTGGGCTTTTTTTCATGGAATTATTGCCATAGAAGTTAGCAGCCTGTTGTTGGGGTGTGTTGAGAGGATGGTAAGATGGCCTCAATTTTTTTTCCATCAGTGTTAAGCTTTGTGTCCTAATTACTAAACTAATTTTCCTGTTTGGATGTTTAGTATGTTGTCCATTGTGCAGTTGTGGTAGTTTTACTTCAGTGTTTTATTTTGTTGCTGAAGAATAATAATAAGAATAAATGGAATAAAGTCACCAACTTTATTCCATGACTAAAAGTAAATTACAAAATAATAATCCACCCTTCCACTCAAAAATATATATGAGGAAAATATACAATTTTCCTCAAAGAATAAGAACAAGACAAAAAAGTTAAACTTTTTCTCTTCATGTTTGCATACTTAAACTATATGGCCAAAAGTTTGTGGACACCTGACCATTACACCCACATGTGGGTCTTCCCTAAAAAATAGTTGGAAGCACACAATCGTATAAACTGTCTTTGTATGCTGTAGCTTTACAGTTTCCCTTCACTGGATCTAAGAGAAACAAACCTGTTCCAGCATCAAAGTGTTCATGTGCACAAAACAAGCTCCATGAAGACATGGTTTGTGAAGGCAGGTGTGGAAGAACTCAAGTGGCCTGCACAGAGCCCTGATCTCAACCCCACTGAACATCTTTGGGATGAACTGGAACGCTGTTTGCACCCCAAGCCCAGTCACCCAACATCCGTGCCTGACCTCACTAATGCTCTTGTGGCTGAATGAGCACAAATCCCCACAGCCACTCTCCAAAATCTAGTGGGAAAAATGGTCAGATGTCCACAAACTTTTGGTTATATAGTGAAGTTTGATAAGGTCTTAAAGCGCACCTATTATGGTTTAGAAACGTGCCTAATAATGTTTTAAAGGTCTCATACAATAGATTTACATGCATCCAAGGACAAAAAACACTTTAATGTGCTCATAATTTAAACTGCAGCATTACCTTTTCCCCCCAGTGTTACTAATGACTCGTTAAATGAAAGGATTCATTCTAAATGCCTCCTTTCAGAGACCATACTCTACTCTGATTGGTCTGATGTCCCGGTCTGTTGTGATTGGTCTATCTCTGCCAGCGTGTTTCAAAAAGGAAACGCCCACTACCATAACGAGTTTCAGCTCCGTCTGTTCGCAAGCAGCCGATGAAGACCACAGGCAGGACTTTTTGTTACAAACCTACGTAGGTTAGTACAGGAAGTAAGTCTGGAATTACTAACGACTCGTTTCAGCTGTTCAGAATCGGTTCCTTCTTTTGGGAGTCAATAACTAGATTTGTAAACTTTTTACATTCACAAACAGCTATATAACACACTACATGAAAGGTAATATCTAAAAAACCATAATAGGTGCACTTTTTAAATGAAGACATGATCAAGATGATGTCAGTAGACATTTCTGTGGCTGAATGTTGCTCTGGGCCTGTCTTTTCTGATCTGCCAATGCCTGCTACCGCTTCGTCAGAGAAATACGCTGTAGTACTCATTACTTTTTGGTAGCATCAGCAGTAGTGTTGCAGTTTTTTGTAGTTTCTCTCTTGTTGGGCTTATCATACTAGCTAGAGAGAACTAGCACACTGACTTACCAAAGAAACGCAATTAATAATTTAATATGCTGCATACATTTCTATGAAATGTAGTCAGGGTACTAAATGCACTCCTTAGAGTAATGTTATTAAATGGAGCCACTTCCTGTGCGTTTGTGAAATGATCTGGTGTTCCACATAGAATTCAGACTTATTAATATGGACAACATACTTAAGTTATTGCATTTGCGTTTTTGAACACCATGGTAAAATTTTACTGGGGAAAAGACTAAAAACATAAGTTTTAAGTTTTAGTAGACTAACTCTAAACTAAAAACAGCAATAACCCTATTCTTAAAATATGACTATATCTATTATGAATTTTTGTCAGAAGACTAAAACTAAGCCCAAATTAGCTGTTAAAATTACAGGTATGTCTCAACCAGCTGCCTAGTTCAGTAGGTAGGGATGGGCAATATGGGCTTAAAACTATATCACGGTATTTTCTGGTATTTATTGCGATAACTATATCAGTGACGATATAAATATAGTACCATGCACCACTGTTTTTGGCTACAAGTGATAGCTGGGGTCCTGAGAGCCTCAGAAACACAAACATTGATCTAAAAGTAAAACTGATTTTCTGTAATCAAACCAGTTCCAGATTGTAGAGGTACAGTAGCTCCTTGTTTAGCGATGAACTCCTCCTCAGCTTCACGTCCGCCTTCCGCCGTACTTGTTTTCGCTCTGCACGTGAGCTGCGAATGGGTCGCAGACTGTCGCAAGAAATAAGTCATCAACAAGGCTTTATCGTTATTATCGCGGGAAGACTCATTGTGGGGAGAATTTTTACCGGTATATCACAAACGATAAGATAGTGCCCAAACATATATTGTGTACACGAGTTCTAGCACTGGTAAGGACTCACTACAGATTGGGAAACTGATCACTTAATTTCCGGTGACATGACTACGTACTCGCGTTGTAGATGTCATAAATGATTGATTAAAATGAATAAAAAATTTTAATCAACGTAAAAATATTTGCGTTAAATTTGTTAGCTTAATCACACGCATCTCTGTCATATGTCAAGCAGGATCGTAGACTAGCTAGTGGAGCATCGATGCTCCCTGGTTTTTGCGGTGCATTGTGGGAATTTTTTAGAGAGCAAACGTTCCAGTGCACTGGAAGGATTTTGCGATTGAGACAGCCTTTAAAATGGCCGACTCCCTGATCAGTGCCCTGAATACTGAACTGGGGAGCTGGTTGAGACATAGCCTAACACTTTTATTCCATAGTCTTTTTGCTCAAGTAGAAAGAAATTGGTCCTATATATTAAGTAAAAGTTCTTTTTGTTTATAATTTCATGAGTAGGATGCAGTTGGTTGTATTTTTCGGATGATGTTTTTGTGACAACCTTCTGTTTCAGGGATTAATCTATAGAAACAATGTAGTATCCAAAGGAAAGTAAAACATCTAAATTGAGTGACTGCTTTACTGCAGTAATCACTTGATTAGATATAAATAAGCTCCAACAAGAAGTCTGCAGCTTTGGCAAGTAATGAAGGAAGAAACATTCATTCAAAACAGAGACCCAGATGGTGCATCAATCAAGCCACGGTCCATTGATGAACCCATGTAAAATTGATGTCTGTCTGACTGTATTGACAGCAATTGTCCACCCTGGAACCTCTGTCTCTCCTTCTGTTTGTACCCCTCATGTCCTTCTACTCTTCCTCATTGCGGCGTGTCTGTGATGGTGTAGACCTTTGTACCAGTCGCCGGATTCTGATGCCCTTTCCTGAGGCAGAGGGGTGTTTTCGGGGGTTTTCAGGGCCTGCAGTTCTTGCTCAACCAGGCCCTCCTTCCCTCGGTGTGCAACCTGAGCTGTGGGAGCGGCACTGTGGCGGAACACCAGGCCTCCCGTTGCATGCACCTCTCGCAGGTCAGTATGGGCCGGCCAGAGAGGGGCGTAGGGCGAGCCGAATACTGCTCACACAACACAGGATGAGAACTGCTACGTCTCACAGCTCAGTAAATGTCAGTTTCTTTGCACTTTTCCAAAGCAGGTGAAACAGGTGTTCTTCCAAACACACAACCAGACAGACATGGACACAGACAGGCAGAGATGGATACGCAGAGAGACAGAACATGTGGAGAGAGAGAAACAGCCATGCACATGGAAAAAGACAGATGTTTGGACACAGACATTGACTGATGCTGAGAGACAGACAGACAGACAGATGGACAAAAATAAACAGACAGGCAGACAGACAAAGAGAGACAGAGACATAGAAGGATAGGGGCACGTACAGACATGCGAACTGAGAGACGGACATTATAAAGTAATTATATGGAATGACCTGACATGGGGTTCATAGGTGCAGCGCAGGTGTATCGGTATACAGTCCATACAGGATTTCGCAGAGCTTTTTTGTGATTGTTGTGGTCAAAAATGCTAAATTTTGCTGCTGCTTTTTCAAAATTTACGGAATTTTTTGTGCTTATTTTGCGGAAAAACTACTTGAATTGGCAACACTGCAAAGCATGAAATTGTTTTGCACGGACTTTTGCAGTGATGTTGGTAAATGAGACCTTTTATCTCAGTGTTCGACACATGAATCACAGGGGGCTTTGGCTGAATGTGAGTTGTGATGACGTTACATGGCGTGTTTTGATGATGTCACATGACGCATCTTGGCCCCAAATCTGTGAAAAATTTGCAGTAAGTTTGAAAAATTGCAAGCTTCTGCGAATATCATGGAATTTCCTTGATTTTGCGTTCATTTCTGCGATCGCAAAATCCTGGAGGGACTGAGTATATCACTCAAGCTGATTCTCTGCCTAGCTGATGTAGCAGGCAGGGAACGGGCATTGTCAATTATGGCTAATAGTTTGAGTATTCTTCACTCTGCCACAGTTTCCAGATTGATTCTTAAGGCAGACCCAGCATTTTAAATCACTGTTTTGTTTATAAAACTAAAGCTTATGCCATTGCACTAATGTTCAACACAGAATAATGCACTACACTGGTAGAACACCTATAGAAGAGAACTGAAGGACAACACTTTCCTCAAGAAGTATGTGTGTAACATATGTGAGGAGTGAAGTGCAATATATATTCTGTAAATACAGATGATTTCATTCCAAATGGCCAAACTTTGCACACTTGGCTATTTGGAATGAAATTTAAAAAACTCTTTCCAAACAGAGTGATGCCACATTGGCTGTAGTGTTGTGCTATCTCCCCTGTGTTGTGAACTACAAGGCAATTAAACAAAGGAGACAATGTTTTGTATATTTTACAGAAAAAACATGGGCATGGCCATTGTTTAGACCTCATTGTTTTTAGGTGAAAAATCAGTCAGTCTTGACCAAAGGCAAATTGTGCACTGACATAAATGTAACAAGGAGAGATATCAACTAGATAGATATGGGCAAGTAGATTTCTAATATTTGTAATTGTTGGAGCTTTACTATCTTAGCTGATTTACTAGTGTGCTGGCGAAAAATTCTTTCGAAAACACTTTGACATTGAAATTATTCACGTTCACATATTATTCTGTTCTTATTAAATGTTTTAGTGTCTATGAGTAGTTCATCTATAGGACTTGCCTAACATGAGATTCTTTCTCTTTTTCCCTGTCATCATCGTTCACGTTTATCATGGTCTTCCCACCTACATCTCACTCTGTGTTTCCCTCAGACGGGCAGGAAAATGCTGCGAAATGCCCCCATCAGGATTCTGAGGGGTCAGATGCTGCGTTCAGGGACCTTTCTAACGGAACGGAGCTCAAACTGGAGCATAAGTCTGAGGACAAGGAACTTGAGGTGACCTCGCTGATCTTCAACGGCGAGGCCGACGGCACAGCAAACACGCCATGCGGCTCCAAACAGAAGACGGACACGGAGAAGAAGTTTGCTTGTGGCTTATGTGGCCAGACCTTCCGCACGAAATCCTACCTCAACAAGCACCAGCACCGGGTGCACAAGAAACCCAGCGGGACAGCATCCGGTCTTGGAGATCTGGGTTCTCCGTTCTCCCCACAGCAGAACATGTCTTTGCTCGAGTCATTCGGTTTCCAGATCGTCCAGTCAGCTTTTGCGTCATCACTCGTGGACTCTGAGGTAGGGAGCAATTCTGTAGGCTTAGGGGACAAGTGAACACTTGGAGAGAGGAAGACATTCTCTCTTACAAGATGTCCACAGCTTTTAGGGGGAACTGCAGTTCTATCTTTTACCATCAATGCCATTGTAAACTATATTATCTTTTGTGTTGCTTACCATCAACCCGTAGTCAGTTAATTTAATGTTTTGACATGCAAGTTTGCCAGTATGTTTTCCATTCTTGTTGACCTGAAGCAACCAATCATTCATGAATCAACCAAGCTTTCGAAATCAGAGTATGTATTAATAAATCATCCCACAAATCCTATTAAACCCAAGTTGAACTCCTTTGAATCATTTTGTGTGGATACGTGTAACAAAATCCTGGGCACAAACATCACTGGAAGCTCCAGGCTCTGAAATAATTTTAAGTTAAATAATGACTAATTTAATTCTTGTTCCCAAATTCATGGTTGTTAACACCATTTCTTCCCATTTCATTTTGACTCATGAATACTTGCGAGATTGATTGTATGGATTCATGCAAACCGCATACAAATTTTGAATATTTAACAGGGACCAATTTCAGGTATGACTGTAAGATATTACAAGAGATGAAGAGTATATTTTATTAACTTATTGATTTTGGTGTCCCATCTCCTTTACGAAATGGTTTATATAAAGCCATTGGTAAATTTTAGATATGTGCTGTGCTAATTTGTCTTTGAATTGTGCGTTTTAGAGGAGGCCAAGAAGAGTTTGTGTGTGTGTGTGTGTGTGTGTGTGTGTGTGAGAGAGAGAGAGAGATGATTGGTGTGTGTGTGTGTGCACACATCATGGTATCTTATTAAGAGAATGTAATGTAATCAGAGGGCTTTTTAAGGTTTTTTTAATATGTCAGGACTTTTTTTCTATGAGGGTCCAAACATTCCTGCTTAACTTAAGAATTCCTATTCATGATGTGTGTATATAATGTTGACAAACATAAGAAATATGTATATATATATACTTATATATGGCCTATATTAAGTTTGTTTATTCTATGTAATGGGGCTCTGTGTATACGACTTCCATTGACCATTATGATTGAATAGAACTTGAGTGGAGAAAAATGTTTTGAGGCAAAGAGCTTCGGTTGTATTCAGTTGGTTTGAGTAAATTCACACTTGTATCTCTTATTACGGTATAGTGGTGTGTGATCATATAAACTTTTTTTTTTTTTTTTTTTTTTTTGAGGCATGAAGATGCCATCAGTGCATCAGATCTAAATTCCTGTCTTTTCTTCTTCTTTTTTAAAATTGCATTTTGTTCCTTTAGACTAACACTATAATTACTCTGAGCAAATGTGACTGGGCAGTGGTTATGATATCAGAGAAGTGTTTTAAAAGATATGCCTGTGAGAGGCCTGCTTTATGTTCTTACACTCTTTTTACAACTTTTATGAGTTCTGTGGGAAGACCTTAAACCTTAAATGTTTTCAGTAGAGCCTTACAACAGAACATTTCCCCTATCAGATCAGGTTCGACGTAGAACACTTTGTAGAAGCTAAGAACTTGTAATACAATGAACTCTTTGGGGAGGGGGGGCCCTGTTTTTCTAAGTGTGTATGAGAGGTCTGATGTATTTACATATTGAAGTGAAGGTTTCAAAGGTCATGCGAGTATGATTTAGCAATGTATTCTATTTTCTGTTTATTTATTATTGTTTTGCAAGACGTGTTTAAAAGTAGTTTTTGTTCACATCAGCCCACATTAGCTTGGAATTGTGTAAGACTCCCTGTTAACTCTGTTGTATTTATACATATCAGTCATTAATTTCCTTCTAATTTATGTTTAAAATGCATCCTTATTGAGGCCTCAAGTGTGAAGAGAGGAAGTATGCAACTACCCAGGATTCCCTTCATGACAACATTGTTTGACTCTTCTAGCCGAGCCACCAAATCCACCCAATTGTTACTGTCAAACTCAATTTCACTTCACTGTCTGGAATTAATCACCCCTGCACTCTAATCTGTGCATTTAACCTTTTATTTATGTAAAAGATTGACATGGCCGTTTGGGAAGGTTCTGAGATTAAAATGCTGATATGCCATCTCTTATGTTTTACTGGCACATTCTATCACTGGAAATGTTTTTTTTTAAACGTGTTTTATTTGTATTCTGCTTATGTTTTCATATAACCGTATGTTGCAAAGTGCCTTCCCAGTACTGATTGTGAATGGGTAGGAAAATCTGTCATTAAAAGGACCATCTTAAGAGTAACCCTGTACATAAAGTGATTTGCATTGACACTTTTGTATAAGGACATGCACATAGAAAGGAAATGTACATTTGTATGTATGTTTGTTATTCTATCTTTGTTCTCTGACAAAAATGTTTCTTTGCAATTTCTGTCAAGAATTTCCTTGATTTTTGGATATAGGCATACTTTTCTATTGATGTTTTTGTTTTTGTACACTGTTTTGTGTCTCTGTTTATTTGCTACAGAGATAAGTATAAAATAAAATTGTATTTGGGATGATGCTGTGTGATACAATCCTTTTTTTTTGTATGATCTCATTATGCAAAATTTAGCTCCTTTTACAGACATCAGTTATATACAATCAGAATATTTAAGATGCAGTTTCTTTCTTTCTTCTTATACCACTGTGTGGTTCAGTTCTCAAATCAGAATTTTGCATAAATTTTCATAACAGCATGGCTCTGACAGTAGTTCTAGTAGTAAAAAACAAAACAAAACCAAAATTTGTCCTTTCAAAATTTTAACATGTATACCTCAACTTACCACTTATGCTACAGTGTGGGGGGTGGGGAGATGTTTTAGGACCCAGTGATACTAATAGAAGCCAAGACCAAAGCTACTGTCTCCAGGACACATATCCGATATCCAAATCTCGGTGCCCTTGCCTAAGAGATGTCGACTAGCCTGGGATGAATGTAGGACTAGTAATATAATGAGATAAAGAGAAAGATGTAAGCTCTGCTTCACCAAATACAACTAATTATTTAGTACACACTCTTCCAAAACAGTCAAATGTCAATCAGAATGGTCAGTTGCACCCCATTACGTAAATCGGATAAAACATGCTGGATTTTTGCCCAGTAATCAGGTTACTAACACGTATACATCCACCTTAGTACAGGAAAATTTAGGGTTCTTAAATTAATAGCTTAATACTAGAGGTGGGAAGTACCATATTGCCCTTTTTCTATGCCTGTATTCCAAATGTTAACTAGAATGTAGTGTACAGTACAATAGGCTCAAGAATATCACTATGTTATGCTCTTACAGTGAGGGGAAAAAAGTATTTGATCCCCTGCTGATTTTGTACGTTTGCCCACTGAGAAATAAATGATCAGTCTATTTGAACAGTGAGAGACAGAATAACAACAAGAAAATCCAGAAAAACGCATGTCAAAAATGTTATAAATTGATTTGCATTTTAATGAGGGAAATATGTATTTGACCCCCTCTGCAAAACATGACTTAGTACTTGGTGGCAAAACCCTTGTTGGCAATCACAGAGGTCAGACGTTTCTTGTAGTTGGCCACCAGGTTTGCACACATCTCAGGAGGGGTTTTGTCCCACTCCTCTTTGCAGATCTTCTCCAAGTCATTAAGGTTTCGAGGCTGGCGTTTGGCAACTCGAACCTTCAGCTCCCTCCACAGATTTTCTATGGGATTAAGGTCTGGAGACTGGCTAGGCCACTCCAGGACCTTAATGTGCTTCTTCTTGAGCCACTCCTTTGTTGCCTTGGCCGTGCGTTTTGGGTCATTGTCATGCTGGAATACCCATCCACGACCCATTTTCAATGCCCTGGCTGAGGGAAGGAGGTTCTCCCCCAAGATTTGACGGTACATGGCCCCGTATATCGTCCCTTTGATGTGGTGAAGTAGTCCTGTCCCCTTAGCAGAACGCCCCCAAAGCATAATGTTTCCACCTCCATGTTTGACAGTGGGGATGGTGTTCTTGAGGTCATAGGCAGCATTCCTCCTCCTCCAAACACGGCGAGTTGAGCTGATGTCAAAGAGCTCCATTTTGGTCTCATCTGACCACAACACTTTCACCCAGTTGTCCTCTGAATCATTCAGATGTTCATTGGCAAACTTCAGCGGGCATGTATATGTGCTTTCTTGAGCAGGGGGACCTTGCGCGCGCTGCAGGATTTCAGTCCTTCACGGCGTAGTGTGTTACCGATTGTTTTCTTGGTGACTATGGTCCCAGCTGCCTTGAGATCATTGACAAGATCCTCCCGTGTAGTTCTGGGCTGATTCCTCACTGTTCTCATGATCGTTGCAACTCCACGAGGTGAGATCTTGCATGGAGCCCCAGGCCGAGGGAGATTGGCAGTTCTTTTGTGCTTCTTCCATTTGCGAATAATCGCACCAACTGTTGTCACCTTCTCAGCAAGCTGCTTGGTAATGGTCTTGTAGCCCATTCCAGACTTGTGTAGGTTTACAATCTTGTCTCTGACATCCTTGGAGAGCTCTTTGGTCTTGGCCATGGTGGAGAGTTTGGAATCTGATTGATTGATTGCTTCTGTGGACAGGTGTCTTTTATACAGGTAACAAGCTGGGATTAGGAGCACTCCCTTTAAGAGTGTGCTCCTAATCTCAGCTCGTTACCTGTATAAAAGACACCTAGGAGCCAGAAATCTTTCTGATTGAAAGGGGGTCAAATACTTATTTCCCTCATTAAAATGCAAATCAATTTATAACATTTTTGACATGCGTTTTTCTGGATTTCCTTGCAGTTATTCTGTCTCTCACTGTTCAAATAAATCTACCATTAAAATTATAGACTGATCACTTCTTTGTCAATGGGCAAACGTACAAAATCAGCAGGGGATCAAATACTTCTTTCCCTCACTGTATGTGGATACCATATACACTCACTCAGCACTTTATTAGGAACATTGCGCTAGTACTGGGTAGGGCCTCCTTTTGCTCTCAAAACAGACTCAATTCTTCATGACATAGATTCCACAAGATGTTGTAAACATTCATTTGAGAGATTCTGGTTCATGTTGACATGATTGCATCACACAATTCCTGCAGATTTTTCAGGTGCACTTTCATAATGCAACTCTCCTGTTCTACCATATATCAAAGGTATTCTACTGGATTCAGATCCAGTGACTGGGAAGACCACTGAAGAACACTGCACTCAGTGCCATGTTATGAAACCAATCCAAGACGACTTTTGCTTTGTGACCATGCATTATCATGCTATCATAGCTATCATGGAAGTAGCCATTAGTGAAAGACATAACTGCATAAATGAGCAGGTGTACAGGTGTTCCTGTGAAAGTGACTGGTGAGTGTATATAGAATATTAGTACATTCATCTAAATATAACTAATTTCAAACTGACAATAGTAAGGTAGTAAATGCTCAAAATGCAAATTCTACTCGGTACACAGTAGACTAATAAATCCATATTTTCTACGATGGTTTATTATGACTAAAGAACACACTGACAGTATCTTGTTTGTACTAGTTTAGACCTTATTTGATCTAGTTGATATTGAGAGTGAGAGAATTTACATGTGAGAAAATAGATTTAAAAGATTTAAAAGATTTAAAAGATTTTAAAAAGTGCAAATTGACATAATTACTATAAAAGGTAAACAGGGTTAGATACTACAGCTATACCATATCTATATATTTGCAAACCTATATAATAAAAAGAAATTGAATTTGTGAATAAATGGTCTCAGAATAAAATGTGTCTGTGGTTATATTTGGGTAAAGCTTTTGAACACTCACTCTTCAACAGAGAGCTCCAGCATTCTTAAGTATACAGGAATTTCAATTATACAAATAAGTAACTTAGAGGGCAGTTGAGTGGTGGACTTCTCCTAGTTGGTAATGAATGTCTTTACACTTTGGACCCGTCTTCTCTTTTTTGTGGAAGTTAAGCCTGTGGAATTCGCTTGTGATCATGGCTAGTGTTTTTCCTTTAGTCTCAGGCAAAACCAGTCCAATATAGAGCGCAGTGAGAAGACACACACCACCGAATGGCACAAAGCAGAACTGACCTAGTCCACTCTGTCAGCAACACACACAGGAAAGAAAAACCTTAGGTTTCATCTTATTAATTCATGCTCTACAACTGCTAACCTGGATACAGTTCATCAGTAGATGTTAGCTTAACATTTAAGATGTTGGGTAGAAATATGAAATACTACATTATGTAAATATTTACACAACGATTGTCTTTCTAGAAGTAGTATGTCAAGGTGTTACTAAGGTGTAAGCTTCTACTTACAACTCAAGAGTGGACACTGAAAAAAGACCATTTGTTTAAAGTATTATTATACTTTAGGCCATTTGTATTTTTCTCCTAGTGGAGAATTCAGGTTAACTTTAACACTTGCGTCACTCACCTACACCTCACATACTACTAGACGTTCATTTGTGTATTTGTGAAATTCATGCACTCACCACAATAAATGGGAATATCATTCCAATAATAAAGAGATTAAGCCACATTAGAGAACCAGCGATCATGTAAGCAGCAGGGCGAGCTGCCTGGTTAAAAATCTCAGTTGGGAGAATTCCAGTCACTCCCGCTGTGGAGAAAAGTATTATAAAACACATATGAATGTTGTGACTTTCAAATGGATAGACAGTAGCAGTGTCAATGTATTATTTAAATGAATCTATTTAATGCCTGTGGTTGAGGACTGCTTGCATATTAAGCTGTTTTAGTGTATTAAATGTTGGCAGCCTAGGAAAACCCTATACGTGATGAAATTTTGACATTGTCTTCTATATGTACAGTACTGTGCAAACATTTTAAGCACATGCAAAGAAATGCTATAGAGCAAAGATGTTTTCAAAATAAAGAAATTAAATGTTTCTACATTTAAAAATACAGTAAAGAGCAGTAAACAGTTGTAAATTAAACAAAGTCAATATTTGGTCTGACAAAAAAAAAAAAAAAAATAGTGGTCTCCGGTACAATTAGTTCAGATTTATAAGGAACTGAGCTGTAAGTTTTATTGAGCATCGTGCAGAACCAGACACGGTTCTTCTGGAGACTTTGACTGTCACACTTGCTTCTTATTTTTGCAGCAAAAACCCAGAAGCCTTCATTGTGTTTTTGTCTCTTATGTAATATTTAATTTTGTGCTAGAAAATTAATGTTCGGGAAAATGTTTTGTACTGACTTGATAATGCAGGAGTCATAAAATAAAAAATCTTTGGTGTAACAAAGATTTGTACTAAAAAAAATAGGGTGCCTCAAACTTTTGCACAGTACTGTAGTTGTGAATACTACAGACTTTTTCTAAACTGAAATGTGCTCTTTCTTCTCTTTTGCACATTCAGTCCCCTCTAAAAGTACTGGAATGGCAAGCTCAATTCTTTTCTTTTTGCTGTACACTGAAGACATTTGGGTTTGAGATCAAAAGATGAATATGAGATGATAGATCAGAATTTCTGCTTTCATTTTCTGTTATCTATTATCTAGATGTGTTAAACAACTTAGAACATGGCACCTTTGATTGCAGACCACCCAATATTTAGATGAGCAAAAGTATTGGAACAGATATTAATATTTGGTTGTATATCCCTTGCTTGCAATAGCTGACTCAAGTCTGTGACCCACTGACATCATTAAACTGTTGCACTCTTCTTTTGTGTTGTTTTTCCAGGCTTGTGCTGCGGCTTCTTTCAGTTGTTGTTTGTTTTGGTGGGTTTCTCCCTTCAGTCTCCTCTTCAGGAGGTGAAATGCATGCTCAATTATCTTAAGATCTGATGATTGATTGGCCAGTCTAAAACCTTCCACTTTTTCCCCCAATGAAGTCTTTTGTTGGATTGGCAGAATGTTTTGGGTCATTGTCTTGCTGCATGATGAAGTTCCTCATAATTAGATTGTATGCATTTCTCAGTAAAGCAAGCCAGGGCGCATGGTGGCTTAGTGGTTAGCAGGTTTGCCTCACACCTCAAGGGTTGGGGTCTCGAGTCCTGCTGTGGCCCTGTGTGTGCGGAGTTTGCATGTTCTCCCTGTGCTGTGGGGGTTTCCTCCGGGTACTCCAGTTTCCTCCCCCAGTCATGGTAGGCTGATTGGCATGTCCACAGTGTGTGAATGTCATGATTTTATGGAGTTACAAGAGAACCTGATCCTTTCTGATCTCCGGACCTGCCTGATCCGTTTCGGATGTCCTGCCTCTGGATGGAGCTCTAATCTACTCCGATTCCAGACTGCTGGGACTATGGCTGCTTCTATGGCCATACAGAATTCATATAAGTTAATAATGAACTTTTTCACATTATCTGTTGTTACCCAGATGAGGATGGGTTTGCTTCTGAGTCTAGTTCCTCTCAAGGTTTCTTCCACTTAAAACATCTTAGGGAGTTTTTCCTTGCCACCGTCGCCACTCAGTGGCTTGCTCAGTTGGGATAAATTCACACCTTTAATATCTGTATACCGTGTTGATATTTCTGTAAAGCTGCTTTGAGACAATGTCTATTGTAAAAAGCGCTATACAAATAAAATTGAATTGAATTGAATTCAATGTGTATGTGATTGTGCCCTGCGATGGATTGGCACCCTGTCCAGGGTGTACCCCGCCTTGTGCCCTATGCTCCCTGGGATAGGCTCCAGGTTACCCCGCAACCCTGAAAAGGAGTAAGTGGTAGAAGATGGATGGATGGATGGATGAATGTGTATGTGATTGTGCCCTGCGATGGATTGGCACCCTGTCCAGGGTGTACCCCGCCTTGTGCCCGATGCTTCCTGGGATAGGTTCCAGGTTCCCTGTGACCCTGAAAAGGATTAAGCGGTATAGAAGATGGATGGAGATCAGAGAGCCCATGCAAGCCCAGGCTGTAACACTACCTCCACCATGTTTCGTAGATTTGTGTTTTGGATCATGAGCAGGTCCTTTCTTTCTCCACATTTTGTCCTTTCCATCACTTTGGTAGAGGTTAATCTTGGTTAATTCACTTTTGTGGCTCATTTCTGTATTTCTTTGAAAATTTCTATCTGACTTTCCAATTCTTACTGCTGATGAGTGGTTTGGATCTTGTGGTATGGCCTCTATATTTCTGCTCTTGAAGTCTTCTTAGAAAGGTGGATTGTGATACATTCACTCCTGCCCTGTTGTTTTTGGGTTTTTCTTCACAGCTCTCACAATGTTGCTATCATCAGCTGCTACTGATTTCCTTGGCTGACCTCTTCAGTGTCTGGTTGTTAGTACACCAGTGGTTTCTTTCTTTTTCAGGATATTCCAAATTGTTGTACTGGCTATGCCCAATGCAAGGGCAATGGCTCTGATAAATTTCCCCTCTTTTCTCAGCTGTAAAATGGCTTGTTTTTCTCCCAAAATTGAAAAGAAGAAACCGATTAGAAACTGAATTAATTAAGCTTATGTCTGTGTCATTACAGCTCATAATATCCAATAACTGGAACAAAGACTGAAATTATACTCAGCTAATGAGGTTTGAGACATCTTTAGACAGTTTTTAATTATTTCTTTAAACCGCTGCATTAATGTTAAATTGGCTCCTTACATATAATGATCCTTACAGTACAATAGCCTAGATGAGCTCAAAAAGTAATTAAAAAACATTTCCATTGAATTTTTTGTGATTTTTATTTATCCTGTACAACATCAAGAAAATCAGACCCTACCTCACCGAACAGGCTACACAGATACTAGTCCAGGCTCTTGTTATCTCAAAACTGGACCATTGCAACTCACTACTCTCAGGCCTCCTGGCCAGCTCCATCAAACTCCTTCAAATGATTCAGAATGCAGCAGCACTCCTCTTCTTCAACCAGCCCAAGAGAACCTATGTCACAGCCCTCTTCATCTTCCTCCACTGGCTCCCTGTAGCCACCCGCATCAAATCCAAGGCCTTGATGCTCACCTACAAGACCTTGTCTGGAACAGCACTCTCCTACCTCAACTCTCTCCTGAAGGCTTACGTTCCCTCGACGCTTAGTACTACCTACTCAGCGTGGCTCAAGGTCCCTTTCAAGAACATTCAAACCAACTGTTCCTCAGTGGTGGATTGAACTTCCAACCTCAATCCGGACCGCAGAATCTCTCACCATCTTCAGAAAACAGCTAAGACCCACCTCTTATGTGAACACCTAACCAACCCATAAAAAATATCAAATTAATAATAATAAAAAAAATTTACTCTGGCACTTACACCTCTACCATGCGCACTTTGCTTCTTCTGGAACTCAATTAACGGATCTTGTATGGCAGCACTGCTTGTATTGTTCTCTGCTTGATATATCGCTTTGCTTGTATTTTCTCATTTGTAAGTCGCTTTGTATAAAAGCGTCTGCTAAATGAATAAATGTAAATGTAATGGTTTCTTAAAGGTGAGGTGTTGTTCATTGTGGTAGGAATAAAAACCCAATTTTGACCATAAACTGATTTTTCTTTTTTTTTTGGCTCTTTGCTGTAATTCAGCCACAGTGACATGCAATGGATTTTCACAGACCCGTTCAGTTAATGGAGCAGTGGTGCAGTTTGACTCACCTGGTCCGATCCCAAAACTGAAGATATAGCTGAAAACGCAAACCATGCTCAGGTAAGACATCCAGTGTACATGCTAGAAGACAATGACATCAAAATACTGATTGTGAGTTGGTGATACAACACTGGCGTTCACTGGAATCTCACGCTGTTGAATATGAGTCAACTTCATCATATTGTATCTAATACGTATACTGCATTCCCCTCTTGCTTTAGTGATAGACGCTTTTAACTACACACCATTCATTCAACTGTGTAATACAACAGTGTTTTAGATCAGTCTCTTACTTCAAGAATATTCAAAGAAGGTCTAAAGTCCTCGATTGAGTCCAAATCAAGTCCTGAATTTGGTGGTGAAAGTTCTACTACAGAAGACTTCATTTAAATTAAACAGGTGGACTGTCTATACCTTAATGAATTGCAGTAGTCTGTAACAGTGTTGAGTTACATTATTTAATGCTGAGGAAACAAATTAGAAGAATGCAAAATTTTGGAATTATTTTTAAATCAAGGTTGAGTCTCAAGTCATAGATAAATGAATCCAATTTAAGCTGCAAGTGATGAAAATCTTGACAGAATTCCAGATAATGTGTGTGTGTCTGCAGATACAGGGTAGCTCTTGTTAATCGCATGCTGAATTGTTTAAATCAAAATAATGCATACCTGATATGAAAGCGCGACAGTGAAGACTATAGCCCAGCCAGTCATGAGCACATAACCTCCCATTAAAAGCAGCCTTCTGCCCTTCTGTTCTATCAACAGGTTCTGAACACACACACACACACACACACACACACACACACACACACACACACAAAGAGTATGGAAGTATCACTATGTAACATCTTTTTCTAAATCTGCCATGTAAATTCTAAACTTATAGGAAACTTTACATTTATTTCACTCATTTCAAGTGGTCATTTTTAATTGTGATAGCCAATATACCACCCAGAAATGCAGTTCTGGACTTTAAAACCACGAAACTTAAAACTTACACACAGAATACAGGCGGTAAATTCACATGTGCCAGTGCCAATGGTCGCATACTGGGTGTGTTCAGCTGATATTCCCGCCTCTTTAAATATGTAAGAAGCATAGAAGTAAATCTGTGTAATGAGAGAATAAATGTTGAAACACATTTACATACTTCATGGACAAAATTTTCATTATAGAGACAAATAGACTAAAGGAGCAAGGGAATTTGGCCACTTATTCTCTCAGCACTGCTCACTGAGTCACTCATTGCTTTTGTTGTGGCCTGTTTTCAGATATCGGTTTCTGCCCTTACCACTCACTGATGAATTGAATTAGTCTGTTTATTTCAGATAATGCACTGTCAGAAAGACATTTAGTTCCAGGTGTCACACCAATTTACTCTGCAATTCACTTACAGGTGAGATGAAAAAGTTGTGTGATGGCTTGTCATCCCATCCTGTGTGGATTCCTGTCTAGTGCCCAGTGTTCCCTGGACAAAGTCTGGTTCCACTATAACCCTGACCAGGATAAAGCAATCACTGAAGATGAATGAATAAGTCAAAATGACAGCGTCACTCACTGAGTCATTACCGCACAGCTGCATGGCGCTGCTTATGACGGCGACTGAGATGAGTTGCCAGTGAACAGTACGGTCACTGAAGAGCTCCCAGGGCTGCTGAGCTCGCCTGTCCTCAGATTCAGCTTGCTCTTGCAGCATCTCATCCAACTCCTCTTTCTGTACCTCACAGCCTCGCAACCGCCGCAGTGCTGCCAAATACACACAGCATGGGGAGAGACACATCACTTACACACCACTGTAAAACCCTTCTATGAACAGGTAAAAATAACAACTTCAGAACACAAACTACAGCTGTATTATCTATTTTCAGTATTTGACAGTTATGTGAAGATATATACTGTTTCCATTCTGATTTGAAGCTGAAAATTCATATACAGCTCTTCTTTTCAGCATCTACTCCAATGGTTGAATGTTAACAATGCAAATAATTTTTGATCATTTTATTTCATCCATTTACAGAACCCGGTGCAGCCCCAGAGTCTGACTGATAAGTGTTTCATGCGTTGGGTAGCAAATATTGTACATATTCAGTACATGTAATGAATTGCTAATTTTCAGGATATCAGTGTACAGTATTATTAATTAATGTTCTGCTATATGGCCTCCTGAAACTAGTCAGTTCCAGCATGTATACTGTATTCTAAAGTACAATATAATCATATAAGACATATAGAAACATAGTTTGTGTTACCCTTTAAGCAGGCGTCCTTGTCACCACGATCAATGAGAAGGTACCGAGGGCTTTCTGGGAACCAGGGTAGTGTGAGGAGCTGAATGAAGCCTGGCACAGCATTACTGGCTAACAAGTACTGCCAACATGATTCACAGCCCAACACCTCTCTGTACACACACACACACACAAAATGAGCCTGCCCTACATTAAAATGAGCGGTGAGTTTATAAACTAATATATCACCTTTTATGGACACTCCTTTTGAAATTATGTTCTCTGAGGACTTGATACAGTGCCATTAGATTTTGGCATTTAAATCGAGAGTCTGAGAATTAAAAATGTCACCATAGTTACCATAACTACTCTAAAGAATCCATACTGTAGCCCATATGAAACTCATATTGTATGCTCTCACTTCCCAAGTTGCTTTGCCTGTAATAGGTTTAAACATTGTGTGATGATATCGGTACTGACTCATTATCATAAGTGTTTTATATAAGTCTTGCTGGACCCAAATATTATGCTTTAAATTTTAAGTATATAACTGTTTTCTGAACTCACCTCAAACCTACCACTTGTCCTAGCACCAACCCAAAAGAGGTAAAGACAGAAGAGGACAGGGCCACAGCTCCACGTAAGTGTTTTGGTGCACTTTCACCAAAATACATTGGCTGTACATTCATACTGACCCCTGCAACCAGAATAGTTGTTTTATAGTCAATGTTTTACAGTTTTGGTGGATAGGAAGTCATTCAGATCTAGGCATAACAAAAACATGATCAATCCAGGGAAGCATTTATACAGGTATTTAGCTAAAACTGAACTACAAGTTCAGTAGCCTACACACCCACATTGATGCCAACCAGATATCTGGAGATGATGATCATCTCAAAAGACTGAGCTTTCTGGCTCGTCAGAGCCAGCAGTGCACTGGACATTAGAAATATATTGTTCAGCAGCATAGTTTTCTTCCTTGAGGGCAATACAATAATAAAAAATACACAGATTACAGTCAAAAATGTCTTATTATATAAAGGTCATTAAAAATAATGGTAATAATTTCTTAGCTAGCTGGATAACATTGCTGTAATAAGTTTTTATTTTTTTATTCTTTCTTTTATATTTCTTTATTCTGAGGCTTAGCTGTTAAGATTTCCAGATGGTTCTGAGTCTGCTAAAAGCTCCTCTGGCTTTATTTATTCGGGCTTTGATGTCTTTCTGGGCTATGTTACCAGTTCTAGATTGCATAACAGTTGCCTTAGAAAGATCTGCAACATCTACTGGCCCAATACCATCCCAAATGTCAACCTGTACAAAAAGACAAGATCTAACAACATATCTTAGGAGATTAAGATACACCGATTAAGATGGCTCGGACATGCACTCAGGATATCTCAGTTAAGGATACCTAAAGTGGCTTTGTGGTGGACACCATCTGGCAAGAACAACATGGTGACGGACAGTGGCGACCGAGCTGGAAGAAATGGAGCTCTCATGTGGAGAAGCACAGTTCACAGCTCAGGACAGACCTAGATGGAGAGAGCTAGTAGTGGCCTTATGTCTCACACGGGATGAAGAGGATTAAGTAAGTAAGTAAGTAGCTCCATAACAAAGGTACACCATATGGCTAAAAGTTGGGAGCACAAAATTGTCTAGAATATATTTTTAAGCTCTACCATTAAGATTTCCCTTCACTGGAACAAGGAGGCCCAAACCGGTTCTAGTATGACAATGCCTCTGTGCACAAAGTGAAGTCTATAAAGACATGGTTTGCCTAGGCTGCACAGGGCCATGACACAGGCCTGCACAGGGCCATGACCTCAACCCCCACTGAATACCTTTCAAATTAATCTGAATGTTTCTCCTTATCATCTGTTCCCAACATCGCTAATGCTATTATGGCTGAAAGGGCACAAATCCCCACAGACAGTCTCCAAAATCTACTGGAAAGCCAGAGGAGTGAAGGCTGTTATTAGAATCAAAATCACGTTACTGGCCAGGTAACACTTGCAGGTACTAGGAATTCGACCTGGCAGAATTGGCGTCCATAGATGGACAACAAATAACAGTGTCGGTAATGTGAACAGTACAAGTACAAATACAAAACAATGAAAAATGCAAACAGTGCAACAATGAAGACACAATAAGTAACATAAATATAGCAAAATCTTATAGCAGCAAGGGGGTTGGGAATTAAATATTCAACGAGCTTATATTGGTGCAATACTTTTGGTCATTTAGTGTGTCACCACAAGGGAAAGATTACCAACCAAGCCCCTGGCCACTAGGGGGCCCTCAACGAGAATTTATAGATTTATAATGAGGTCATTAACACTGTCCTACACACAACACAATGCATAGAAATCAAACCCAGTTCAATATCAACATTGTATTTTCAAAGATTGTCACAGTAAATACCATATAACTCTGCAAGTATTATACTTATAGAATAATGAATCTTGAAAAGTCATACCTCCCAAAGTGGATGGACATGGGCCCGGCCAACAGAGCCCCTGTAAGGCCACCCAATGAGAAGATCGACACTATGAGTGTCCAGATTAGTGTAACCTGATATACCTCTAACTGTATCCCCCAGCGCATCTGAAACGTCTCATTAACAAAGTTCTGAATATACTGTAGGGACACAGAATACAATAGTAATGAAAGATACAGTAAATGAGAACAGGCAGGGACCTTTTCAGATTCAGAACTAATGACACTGAATGCTGTTATGTACACATAACGACATGGTGAACAAAAATAGCAAGACATTCACATGTAAACAGAGGTAAATACAGATTTCTCTCTTGTTTACTTACAACAGTGGGTGCATTCATAATGGCGAGGTTGTATCCGTATTGTAATGTTCCCCCAACTGCAGCAGAAGTTACCATTAGGACCAGAGTGCGAGCATTGCCCTGTAAGAAAACTGCACAAGCTGAAGGAGCACCACAATGCTTCACAAAGCACAAACAAAATTTATGGTTTTGCAAAAGTAATTAAGAATTAAATCTTAAATCAATCCATATAATACAAAGTGTAGAATTTATATTAAGATGACCTCTACAGAAGGCTTAAATCTGAGGGAAGGAAACGGGTAACTAAGAAAAAGATCAAACAATGCAGATAATTTGCATTTACAATCCTCATGCAATCACACACTGGTTTGTAGTCCATCCAAAGTTGAAGTCACTTTTTCTCCCACCTTATTCACCACAGAATAACCTACCCGCTGAATATCACTCATTAGGGCTCAAGCAAATATTTTTCTGTCTTGTATAGCAAGGTGTGATGTTGATTAGTACATGTGGACAAATGAAGAAACTGAGTAAACAAGTTTAAAAAATAGAAAATTACTTGTAATTACCAGTTGCATATATCATGTCCTATTTCATCCAGTGAAGATGTGCCATTTATTCTGTTGGCAAGTTAAAGTTTGTACAAATGGGTACTCCATTAGCACCAAATTATGCTAATTTATTTAAAGGCAAATTTAAATTGAACTATTTTTTTCTATTAGCATATTTACCCCATGTATTAAATGTTGGATGAGATATACCAGCAGTACAATGCATAAAATTATGCAGATACGGGCCAGCAGCTTTGGGTAATGTTCACATCAGCCATCAGAATGATCTCAGTGATTTCAACCGTGGCATTTGTTGGTCCCAGAAGGGCTGTTTTGAGTATTTTTATAACTGCTGTTCTCCTGCGATTTTCACACACAGTAGTATAGAGTTTAGAGTTTACATAGAATGGTGTGCTGGAGGGTCTGCAGGCTGAAACACCTTGTTGATGAGAGAGATCAGAGAAGAATGTCCTGACTGGTCTGACCTAACAGGAAGTCTATAGTAACTCAAATAAGCACTCTTTACAACAGTGGTTAGTAGAATTTTATCTCCGAATGCACAATATATTAAACCTTGAGGTGGATGAGCTACAACAGCAGAAGACCACATCAGGTTCCACTCCTATCAGCCAAGAACAAAAGGCTATCATGGGCACAGACTCACCAGAACTGAACAGGTGAAGACTGGAAAAAGACCAGGTGATTTTTGTTTTCCTAATGTTCAACTGCCCAGTTTGGGTGAGCATGTGCCCATGATAGCTTCAGATTCCTGTTCTTGGCTGACAGGAGTGGAACCCAGTGTGGTCTTCTGCTGTTGTAGCTCATCCACCTCAAGGTTTGATGTTTGTGTATGCTGAGATGCTTTTCTGTTCACCAAAGTGTGATTATTTGAGTTAGTATATCCATCCTGACAACTCAGTAAACTAGTAAGACCTGATGTTGTAAAATATAAGACCAAAGAATGTTTTCTATGTAAAATTTGTTCTGCATGTTAAAATTGTATATGATGTAAAGGTTTTCCTACCCACTGACACAGAAATACTATGCACTGAAATCATATATAACATGTACATACAAGTCGATATACACTCTGCAATGCCCTTGTCTCAAGATTTATGTTGGAAAAACATCACATGAGTTAAAATATAGAATTAATGAACATAAGTCTGCTATACATTGGCAAGATGTAACTTACCCCACAGCCAAATATTTTCATGATATGTATCAGCCAACTGGAATGCATATATACACTAATACAGTATGTGAATATCCCTGGGAATGAGGAGGTTGGAAAATGCCATTTGTCCTTGTTTTTTGTGTTTTTGGATTTGTCATGGTAAATAATGATAATGGAATGACGAGCAGTGTTTTAAATCTAGGTGTAGTTTGAGGAAACTGCTTTTGTTTGCTGTCATGTGGTTCATTCTACAACCTTGAAGTAATCAAAGTAACGTCTTGTTAAGTATGTCACATGCAAAAAAAAAATGAAAAGTGAAGTGTGATTTAAGATGACTACACAGTGATGAAGGCTTAAAGCGGTTTGTGTCTGGATTCCTGTCGACTGAACAGAACCAAAAGTGTGCAGATTTTATTATTTACGTTATTTATACATTAATCGGTTTACACACATATAGAAGTACAGAAAACAGTCAGTCAACACATGAGAGTGCAGTGTAAAACCTGTTCTTATATTGCTTACACTATCAAACAAGGAACACACAGCAATCAATAAATGCAATACGAAACAAATTACATGAATAACTATTTAAGCCTCTGGGTAATAGTATTTTGTTGTTGTTGTTGCACTTTTGTTCTTGTTGGAAGAAAACTTGTGTTGTTTTGTTCTGATTTCATTTTATGGGAGTTATAGTGCATTGTGGAGATTAACGATTGTGTGTGTGCAAGTGGATGTGTAAAGGGTTTTGAAAAATGAACCAGTGAATAACGTTTACGAGAGTTTAAATAAAACTAAAACATTTTCTTATCTCACCACAGAACAATCCTCAATGCTGAATTAGTACATACAGTATAATGTACATATAAATTCTGTTGGACCCAGAAATATGAAAGATTTCACAGAAACCTTTAGATTTGAATTCAGTGGTTATTGCAGGTGTGAATTCCACACATTAAGAGTTACTACTCGAACGTTAGTAGATTAGTAGGTAGATGTGCACATTCAACGTGTAACACTAAGAATGATATGTTGATTCAGCACTTAATTGAACATTGGGTTATTTTAATCGATACAGTAGTCATCAGTGTCAGTTCCACACTAGAAATGGATTCAGCTTGTTTATGTTCTTATATGCAAATATACCTACCTTTTGTTGCTCAGACCTGACGTTTTTCTGCCCGTGTGAGGTCATGATGCTACTTGATACTACTTAATCGCACGTATAGCTAACAAAAAAGGCGAAGTAGCTTCTGTGTGTGTGTGTGTGTGTGAGAGAGAGAGAGAGAGAAAGAGAGAGAGCAGTTTTCTATGGTACGACCTAGGTTTATCATCTACTCCGGTTTACCATCTACTTTTTCCAGTCTAAATTGGCGTCAAGAAGTGAATTGACGTCACTCCTCTATCCGTCTGTCCGTCAGAGTTAAAGGAGAAGTCCAACGCCGCTGTGTACCGCCGCGTGACAATGCGCACGAGGAGTGTGCTGGAGAAGCCAATGTGTCACCAGAGCAGATCACCCGTCTCCATCTGGTTTACGATACATTTACATGTATTCATTTAGCAGACGCTTTTATCCAAAGCGACGCATATTTGATTTGGCACAGGTTTTTTACGCCGGATGCCCTTCCTGACGCAACCCTCCCATTTTATCCGGGCACTAACAAGCACTAGCTTGTTCCACCCAAGTGGCGAGGTTTGGTGCCCATCATTATTACAAAATATTGCCTTTTTGAGAATCAGTGTACACACAGACCATGCTCAGGTAAGGCATCCAGTGTACTACATACTAGAAGACAATGGCATAAAAGTGCTTATTGTGAGTTGGTGATATAACACCTCCAGTTCACTGGAATCTCTCTGTTGAACAGGAGTTGATTTCATCAAATTGTATCTAATATGTATTTTGCATTCCCCTCTTACTTTCTTAGTGTTAGTTGCTTTTAACTACACACCTTTCAACTGTGTATTATAAGTGTTTGAGATTAGTCACGTACTCCTTCAAATCCAAGCTCCTAACCTGCCACTCGGGGTTAGTCCAAGTCAAGTTCTGAATTTGGGGGTTGGGTTCTACTACTGATGACTGTCTGAATTCTGACTTATGTGAAAGTCCAGGTACTACATTGTGTGTGTGTGTGTGTGTGTGTGTGTGTGTGTGTGTGTGTGTGTAGAGACAGGAGAGCTCTTGTTAACTGTGTGTTGTGTCTACTAAATCTAAATAATGCATACCTGATAGGAAAGAGTGACAGTGAAGACTATAGCGAAGTCAGTCATGAGCACATAACCTCCCATTAAAAGCAACCTTCTGACCTTCCATTCTATCAACAAGTTCTGAACACACACACACACACACACACACACACACACACACACACACACACACAAACAGATTACTATCCTTGTGAGGACCTCCCACTGACACAATTATCAATGCAGCTAATAAATGCTATACCTACACCTAAATCAAACCAAAACCTTAACATCGGTAACATGACAGTAGAAAAAATTGTAAAGTATTACTGTGAACCTTTTCTAATTCTCTGTCATATAAACTCAAAACTTCAATTAAACATTAAATGAATCTCATTCATCACAAGTAGTAGTTTTGGTCTTTAAAACTATAAAAACCTGCCTAAATCTGATTAATCTGTGTAACATTTAGAATGGATTTATTTAGACATGCCAGACCTCAGCAGTCTTTATGAGATATCTTTCTTCCCAAATGACATTTAAGTAACGTGAGAGTGTATTAGCTCCTGGTGAACACACAGAATACAAGCAGTGAATACACATGTGCCATAGCCAATGGTCGCATACTGTAGGCATTCACCTGAAATTCCCACTTCGTGAAACTGTATGTACACTTCGTGAAACTGTATGTACTTCTGTGTACATAAGCACAGAAGTAAATCTTTGTAATGAAAGAATAATATGACAATAATATTTGTATAATAGTAATGTGAATAATATTTGTTGAAACACATGTTTAGCTTCATAGACAAAAACACACTCAAACACACACACACGCACACACACACACACACACACACACACACACACACACACACACACACACACACACACACACACACACACAAAAACCCCACCAGAAAGTAAGTGGGAATTTGGCCACTTATTCTCTCAGCACTGCTCACTGAGTCACTCATTGCTTTTGTTCTGGTCTGTGTTCTGTTAATTTTCAGTCATTTGTCTCTGTCCTTAAAACTTACTGATGCTATAAATTACTCAGAAAATACACTGATAAGCAAGAGATCAGTTTTTAGTTACAGGAATCACAATAATTTACATTCTATGAACTTTGTGTAATGAATTTTAAAACTCATACATTTCATAGTTCTCATAAATTTTCAAGAATGATGTCTGGTCGTGCAATGTGCATTTATTATAACTTCTGCTCAAACAAAAAAAGAGCCACTTACAGTCACACAGTCCTGGCCAGCATTATAATAACCTGTCCATTGTGTAGACTGATACCAATCAATGTTATTTTCACAGTCTTATCTATTCATATGAGAAGCCACAATTGGAAATGATCTGAAGGATTGTCTCGCTCACTGAGCCATTACCGTACAACTGCATGGCACTGCTTATGATGGCGACTGAGACAAGTACGGTCACTGAAGAGCTCCCAGGGCTACTGAGCTTGCCTTTCTGCACCTCACAGCCTCACAACTGATGCAGTACTGCCAAATACACACATCATTAGGAGAGAAAAAACATTCAATGAACTATGACTGTAATATCTATATCCTGCATGAGTAATGATGGGTGATAGTTATGATAGGTTTCCATGACCCACCTCACATACAAGCTTAGATTTAGAATTAATGGCAGCTCATTTATTTTGCTGGAGATTCATTTAAAATAGCTGTTTGAAGTTCAAAAAAGCAAACACAGTTCTACCTTTCAGTGTTCACACCATTTGTTTTTTCATTTACAAAGCTGGGTGCAGTCACATAGATCAGAGATTTATAAGGTTTTTATGCTTTATATTACAAATACTATACATATATACCACCACCAACACCCCCACCCAACACACACAGTTTGAATACCTCTAGTTTAAAAAGGTTCTTGTCAGATCAGCATGTCTGGATGACAGGGAAACCTGGGGGTTATCTGGTGCTCATAGAACCACAGTTACAGTGGCTATAAAAAGTCTACTCACCCCTGTTAAGGTGGCAGGTGTTTGTAAAGTAAAAGAATGAAACTAAGATAAATCATGTCAGATCCATTTTTTCCACTTGTTGATGATGGCCTTTGATGGTATATGTAATGTTTTGGAAATTTTTTACCCTTCTCACTGATCGATAGCTTTCGAAAAGTGAGATACTGTACATGCTTTGTAAGCTCTTTGCGGACCATGGCTTCAGGAGTCAGATGAAACTAAGGAGATGTCAAGAAACAGAAACAGCTGGTCTTTATTTGGGGTTAATCATAGTCATTTCATTGTTGACAGTTGTATGATAATTACTGTTGAACATGAGATTGAATGTAATTGGTTAATTCCGTCACATGTCCAATTATAAAAGTGGGTGCGCAATTATGCAACCAGGTAATTGTTTCTTTTTTAATCTGTCCTATTTTTTCCTAAAATGTTTCTGATTGTTTCATCATGGAAATGAAGAAGCTCTTCCAGCATCCTGCCAGCACAGGTGATGTTCGACTGCTTCAACTCTCTCAGGGCACCTGGAATGTGGCTGAGTTTGCCATCAAGTTTCGTACTCTAGCTACAGAAAGTGGATGGGGCCACATTCCATCAGGCCTTGTCCCCCGAACTTAAGGACAAGTTAGCCTATAGAGACCCTCCCCTGGACCTGGAATCAGTCATTCATGTTTCTATCCGAGTGGATCATTGTCTCAGAGAACGACAACAGGAACAAAGTTGGGAGTACAGTGCATATCGCCCCCAGGAGGCCACCAGCACCTGGGAGACTCAGTGATTTGGAGGAACCCATGCTGGGCAGAACCAGATTAACCCGGGAAGAAAGGGAGCAGCGGATAAGGGACCGACGTTGTTTATACGTGTGGAAGGGCTGGTCATTTCCGATTCGACTGCCCTGAACTGTTGGGAAAAGCCAACTCTCATCCGGGAAGGGGGGAACTGGAATGGAGTTACGATCACAGCCACCATCCTTCACGAGAACTGGCATCACCAGATTGCTGCTTTCGTTGACTCTGGGGCTGCTGGAAATTTCTTGGATCTAGGTGTAGCCAGACGTTGGGGCATTCCAACAGTGTCCCTCCAGAGACCACTACCCATCACAGCCATAGATGGCAGACCTCTGCGGTCGGGACAGGTCAGTCACTGCACTCAATCCCTCCAGTTTGAAATTGGGGATCATAAGGAACTAATGCAATTTTTTCTGATCCAGTCACCTAAGCTCCCAATAATTCTTGGGTTTCCCTGACTAAAGTTCCACACCCACATATTGACTGGTCCAGGGGGATATTTAAAAGGCGGGGAACTAACTGCCGTGTTTCTACTTTCTGCTTGTGTCACTACTGGTACAGGAGGCGTCCCCAGGACCTTTGTTGACTCCCCTCCAAGTGACCTGCCAAGCTCAACCTAGACATATCTAACACCCGAGGGCTACCTGTTTCTCAGCTCAAGTCTGCCAATCACAAGCTCCCAGTCCTTCACCCTGAGCCATCTCAAGTTTCACAGTCTAGAGTTCCCCAGAGTACTCGGACCTCAGTGAGGTCTTCAGCAAATCCTGAGCCACCACCTTTCCTCCGCATAGGCCATATGACTGCGCTATAGAGTTAATCCCTGGAGCATGCCTGCTGAGGGGTAGAATTTACTCCTTCTCTACACTGGAGGGGGCTGCTATGGAGAAGTACATTAAGGAGGCCTTGGATAATGGGTTCATTCGTCCCTCGACCTCACCTGCTGGAGCAGGGTTCTTTTTCATTGAGAAGAAGAATGGGGACCTCAGGCCCTGCATTGACTACAGGGGCCTCAACTGCCTCATCATTAAGAATTGCTACCCCCTGCCCCTGATGGCCACGCAGCAGGTGCCACCATCTTCACCAAGCTAGATCACCATAATGCCTACCTTCTGGTCAGGATTTGAGAGGGGGACGAGTGGAAGATGACGTTCAACATGCTGATGGACCACTATGACATCCTGCGGGAGATGCTGAATAGGTTTGTTTTTGTCTGTCTTGATGACATCCTCATTTTCTCACATAACTATCAAGAACATATTGAACATGTCTGACAGGTTCTATCTCAGTTCATTAAACACAGCCTCTTCATCACGCTGAAGAAAATCGAGTTTCATGTGTCCTCAGTCCCATTTCTTTGCTTCACTGTCTCCAAGAGCAGCATCCAGATGGACCCTGGCAAGGTGCGTGCAGTGCAGGAATGGCCTCAGCCCTGTTCGGTGAAGCAGGTACAATGCTTTCTTGGGTTTGCCAGTTTTTATAGATGGTTTATAAGGAACTTCAGCTCTGTTACAGAACCTCTCTCCACTCTCACCAAGAAGTCAGCCCGGCATTCATGTAGACGGAAAAGACCAACCAGGTGTTTACCAAGTGAGACAACTCTTCACATCAGCTCCTGTATTAACCCTTCCTGACCCAGAGTTACCCTTCATAGTAGAGGTGGACACATCAGATGTGGGGGTAGGGGCAATCTTGTCCCAAAGAGCCTGGGTGAACAACAGGCTCTACCCGTGTGCGTACCTGTCTCATCGACTATTGGCGGCAGAGAGGAATTATGACATCGGCAACCGGAAGCTTTTTTCAGTCAAGGTGAGCTGTAGGAATGGAGACATTGGTTGGAGGGGGCTAAGCATCCATTCCTCATCTGGACAGACCACAGAAACCTTAGCTACATTCAGGAGGCCAAGAGACTAAATTCCCGTCAAGCACCCTGGGCTCTGTTTTTTAACCGGTTTGAGTTTGTTCTCTCTTATCACCTAGGTTCCAAGAATTTGAAGCCAGACGCACTCTCCAGGAAGTTTGATTCCCCAGAGGAGGAGTCCAGACCAAACCATCCTACACACCTCCAAAATAGTAGCAGCCATCTAGTGGGGCACTGAGGCTGCCATTAAAAAGGCCCAGTGGCAGCAACCTGATCCAGGTAATGGTCCACCTGGACGGTTCTTTGTGCCTAATCGACTACGCTCTGATGTGTTTCAGTGGGCGCATGCTTCCCTTCCCTCGGGCCACTAGAGCCCACAAGCTTGTCCAGAGGAGGTTTTGGCGGCCAAAGCTGTATGAGGACGTCCGGAAGTTCGTTGCCACTTCTCCGGTGTGTGCCCAGTGCAAGAAGACTAGAATCCACCCTTAAGGACTACTGCACTCTCTACCGATCCCTAAACACCCTTGGTCGCACACATCCCTAGACTATGTCACAGTTTTGCCCAAGGTAATACAGTCATTCTGGTGGTGGTGGATAGATTTTCTAAAGCATGTCACCTCTTGCCATTACCTAAACTTCCCACAGCAAGCCAGACTGCAGAGCTCCTACTGCAACACGTGTTTAGAATTCACAGCTTCCTCCAGGATATGGTCTCAGACAGAGGGTCTCAGTTCACCTCCCAGTTCTGGAAGTTGTTTGGCCAGCTTATCGGGTCTGACATCAGTCTGTCATCCGGTTTTCACCCCCAGTCAGACAGAAAGGGTTAATCAGGAGATAGAAAAGACTTTGAGATGTTTGGCAACAGACCGTCAAACCACGTGGAGGTCTCGATTAGTCTGAGCAGAGTTGGCACATAACACTCTTTATCACTCTTCCCTAGGCATGTCCCCATTTGAGTGTCAGTATGGCTTCCCTCCTCTTTTGTTCCCCGGGCAGGAGCCAGAGGTATGTGTTCCTGCTGCTGCTCAGCTGGTTCGCTGCTGCCGATGGACTTAGAAGATGGCAGCCCTACTAAAAGCTACTCAGCAACAGCGGAGGCAGGCGAACCGGCACCGGGGGTTGGGACCAATGTTTCACCCAGGCCAGAGGGTGTGGCTCGCAACGAGAGCTCTTCCTCTGTGGGTGGAGTCTCGCAAACTGGCGCCACGTTACATTGGCCCTTTTAAGACTCTCAGGAAGATAAACCCTGTATGTTACCGGTGCTTCTACCCAGGTCCATGAAGATCCACCCTACGTTTCATCTCTCTCGATTAAAGCTTGTTGTATGTTGTTCTTTGTCCCCAGCTAGTAGACCGGCTCCAGCTGCCCACATCATCGATGGACGACCAGCTTACACCGTGCGCAGGCTGGTGAATCCTCGCTGTTTCCGTGGATTGTGAACACAACTGATTGTGTTAAAAGCAGCACAAAATGTGTTGTCCTTAATTAGACACACAGGTGTGTTTATAAATTAACATATGAAGGTTTGTATCAACATATTTATCCATAAAACCATTATTGTACACTAGAAAAAGCAAAAATGTGCAATATATGTTCACTTGAACATGCTGGCAGTATGTAGCCGCAGGCCCTCTAGTCATTGGGTGGCAGGGGATGTGGAAGCTGGGGAAGGAAGAGCAGAGAGAGGGAAAAACAGGAAGTGGAGAGAATGAGGGATTCGCTGAAGGAATCTTTCACCAGCCCTAATGAGTTGTGTTAACTTCATATTATCAGACTTCATATTAAACCATAATGAACTTTCCTTTACTTTTACACTATCCGTTGTTACCCAGATGAGGTTCCCTCCTGAATCTGGTTCCTCTCAAGGTTTCTTCCTCTTAACATCTTAGGGAGTTTTTCCTGGCCACCATCGCCACCAGCTCACTCAATGTGGATAATTTCACACATGTAAAATCTGTATCCCGTATTAATAATAAAGCTGCTTTGAGACAATGTTCATTGTAAAAAGAGCTATACGAATAAAATTTTATTGAATTCAATTAACTGTTTGGCTAACATAATAAGTTAGCTAGGATCAGCACCTCAACATGCGAGGGGGGCTTGGCGACCGGTCAACTAGTTGGCCTGAGAGTAGAGAGTGTGAAAAAATCAGAGTAGAGACACAGAGAGAACATCCTACCTAATGGGAAAAATCAGGGTATGCAATAGGAGATTCCACTTCAACCCCAGTGTTGCACATTTCTGGCCTTGCTAACCTAGCAGGTTCAACAGTTGCTGCTTCAGCCAGAGGCCCACTAATCAGGAGAGTGAGGCCAAGCTCCAAGGGGAGAACCCACTCAGCAGAGATAATGGGAAAAATGGGGGTAAACCCAACTCTGGCCTTTGTATGCTGAGTCCAACTAACTTTGTGAGCTCAGTGGCGATGGATGGAGGAACACTCAACAACACTAGCAACACAAATTCATAAGCCTGTTGGTTGGGCACCTCTGCACTTTGAATCATTTTCCAGTATCAAAAAAACAAACAAACAAACAAATGCTTTCACCAGTTTTCTTAGCACTTGATGAAATAAATATCAGACTCGAATGTTTATTAAAGAGGCATCATGAATACCAGTCAATACAGTAGAGATGCTCCTTTGTCCTGATTGGTCGGATGATGTTGGTCCACATTATTTGTTTTCCCTCGCATTTTAGCCAGTTTCTTTTTTAAATGACTGATTTAACCATTAATTCTGGTCAACTCTCTCTCTCTCTCTCTCTCTCTCTCTCTCTCTCTCTCTCTCTCTCTCTCTCTCTCTCATAAAAGCGCATACATGCACGCGCGCACAAAAGTAATGAAGTGTGTGGAGGATGCGCCCTGCGTCACGGGGTACAACGCGTATCCGAATCTAGTGGTGAAAGCCTGTAGAGTCTAGTAGAGCACGTCTTAAGTTCATGTTTAAGAAACTCGACGCGTGGCTTGTTCGGAGGACGCTAAACCACCGTTTAATATCCAGTGATATGGAATCAGTTTAAAAGCGATTTTTTCCTGATATTACTTCTGACAAGCAAACATTTGGGCCTTCACTGGTGGCCAAACGCACTTACATTCCAAATATACTTTAACGTTAGATGTCACGCGTCCAAGGGCACACGTTTAAGCTTTATAACGATGTATCGAGCTTTTTGGGATACGATATTTCTCCTTAGTGGTGAGTAAATGTTTCCTGTTAGTCTTATGCGTGCTTGCTGGAAGTATTTCTGCTGCATGTCTATGTATGACTGCATCTATGTATAAACCTGAGAAGTTAAGCTGTTCTGTGAAACACGCAGGCTATGTTGTCAGTTTATTGCAATGACCCACTACAAGCAATTAAACTAAAACGTTGTTTTAAAAAGGACTTGAGTCTAAGTTGTGTTTGTGCACCTGGTTTGGATGTGTGCTACAGTGTGACATTGAAGTGGCCCAGGCAGGACGCCACACACCAGAGCCATGCTCTATTTAACTTTCACAAGTTTTCCCCCTAACATTAGTAGCAGCAAGTATAAGTTATGATGCATATATAAGAGTAAGGACCTCTGCTAGTGTCTTTAACTTATAGAAAATGTATGATCCTACTCTCTTGTCCTTCATATGTTTAAAGAAGCTTTGTCTTAATTCCTTGTTCTGCTGAAGGGGTGTAAATAGACACCACCTTCTCCTGTTATTACTGCAGCTGAAGAATCTATTAAGATTGTAAAGAAGGCTCTGATGCACAGATTTCAGTTATGTATGACCCCAAAGCTTGACCTGATATTACTCTAACATTTCTGTGAGTCAGAAGACACAGCTGTGTTCTCATGTGAGTGGGAAATTAGGTAAATTTTGTTATTGCAAATGCTAGAAAAGCATGACTATGGCAGAATTAATATTTATACATTTCAGTACATACACCTTGTATACCTGGTGAGTAATAGGCAGTATTATCAACTGTATTTATCTCCAATCCAAAGGAAGTTTGACATCACATTGATTCAAACTACTGAGTGAGATTTGTTTTATGAACTATACAAGGTAATTTGTCTGGGAATGATTGTTTTTCAGAGTTTTAGAATGTATTAAAATCATGGATGTTGGCAGTAAAAACTTAAATTACAATATATCTCTTGGTAAAGCGAGTCCTGCTCTAGTAGGGATATAATCACACACCACTGACAGTTTGATGTCTGTGCTGTTTGTTGATGGAACACAAATCTCAACAAGTTACGTTATGAAAATGTATTTAATCTTGGCTGGAAAACTGTGACCACAACCCTGATCAGGACAGAGCAATTACTGAAAGTGAGGGAGTGAATGGACAACTGGAAGGTTGAGGATCATAAATGTTCAGTTTTCCTGGATCAACCATCCTCCTGTGTTCATTTAAAATGTTAAGAGATCATTTCACTGAAACATCGGTTAAAGCTGGCTAATGGAGTATTTTATCATCATGGGATAAGAAGTACTCTTTGAGCTTTACTCAATTAAAGGAAATAAAAACTTATGGTACTTAAAAGAGTAAGATATAAGTGCTGTTACTGCATACTGTTCTACTTCAAGCACTAGTAACCTCCTACCAATGTTTACCCTGTTATTTCCAGAAATTGCCATAATTTCTGTTGAGTGATGTAATTTTGGTTGTTTTTCTCAATTGTTGGTGTTTATGCTGAGAAAATGTGTCTCATACATTTTATGATTCTTTTGTAGGCTATTTATTTACATACAGTCAAGTGCAGCAAAATGCTACGTCAGCAGCAACAACCATGGCAATGACTCCCACCACAACCGCCACTATAACTGCCACTATAACTGCCACCAACACCACAGCAGTGTCAAGTACTACTGTTAGAAGAAGTAAGTTCTGATTTTGTTACCCAATATCACTTATTTTATGGTGTTTGGGCATGTGGAAAGTAGGGTTATTTATAGATGTATAAACTCTACATCAGGGTTGTCTGATATTAGGGCTGGTGTAGGTGCAGGTTTTCATTCCAATCAAGTAGGAACCACACCTGATTCCACTTGTTTAATCAGTTGATCTTGGATTTCAATAAACTCAGGTGTGGCTTTTGCTTGGTTGGGATGAAAACCTGCACCCACACTGGCCCTTCCAGATAAGACTGGACACCCCTGCTCTGCATGAAATACATAGTTAATTGGAATATAGATGGGAAAAATAACATGGAAGCAGCATTTCTAGTGCCATTGAAGGTATCAGTGGATCATTGTAGCATATTATCAGTTTACATCACCACCTAGTGGACAGGTTTCCCAAGTGGCTTCTGTGCATGTGCATTTTAACCCTGGGAATCAGTCAAACAGTGAGAGAAAATTCTCTTCTATAAACCAGCTGTTTGGCAGTCTGACAAAAACATCATTGTCAAAACATGGAAATCTCAAAAGAAGTTTATCTGTGCAAGATATCTGCAAAAATGATCTTTTTTATGAACGCCTAGAAGGCCTTGTTTTCTATACACACTACATATTTTATTGAAATGTATTAAATGTATGTCACAGTGGTTGTTCTCTGTTTGCATCCCGGCTGCAGAGTTCATAGCAGCAGCAGTCCACTCTCACTTTGCTGACTGTCCTGACTCCCACAGCCATTTCTGCATCCATGGAACATGCCGCTTTCTCATCCTGGAGGAGACGCAAGCGTGTGTGTGAGTGTACAAATGCATCACCTTACTGTGGTCATACAGATATTAAAATTTAAACATAGTTGTGCAATAGATTGAGAGGCCATGCAGTGGTTCATGTCCCCATATGGTGTGTTTTCAGCTAGGGTTGTGCTGTGACAAGTGTGTATAAAATCGAAAACTGATCTTTAAAAAGAAAATAATATATATTTGATCAGCATAACATTTTAAGATTTTGCAAAGGACAGGATATCCATGACACTAGTTCTGATGATACGTGAGAACCAAAATAACAGTAATAATATCATTAAATATTTGTGCTACGCTTAGGGTTTTTGGTCTGTATGAAGGAATATGGATACAGATATCAGTCCACCACTTAGTGGTTAGCACATTCGAATCACACCTCCAGTGTCGGGGGTTCGATTCCCACCGTGGCCCTGTGTGTGCGGAGTTTGCGTGTTCCCCCCCGTGCTGTGGGGGTTTCCTCTGGGTAATCCAGTTTCCTCCCCCAGTCCAAAGACATGCATGGTAGGCTGATTGAGATGTCCAAATTGTCCGTAGTGTATGAATGGGTGTGTGAGTGTGTATGTGATTGTGCCCTGCGATGGATTGGCACCCTGGCCAGGGTGTACCCCGCCTTGTGTCCGATTCTCCCTGGGATAGGCTCCAGGTTCCCCTGTGACCCTGAAAAGGATTAAGCAGTATATAAGATGGATGGAGGGATATCAGACCAGCAATGAAATGCCAATGAACCTCATTTAGCATAACTGTAAATAAGTTAGCAAAGCAGTACTTCATATTTTCTGAACAACAAATAATTGTAGTGGTGATACTTGGATTTCCAGAACATGCATAATCTACTGACGGTGTAAGTGTTTAATGATGATTTTATAGTAACATATGAAATTATGTAAACATTGTTTTGCCCTTACACTGAACTCACCTAGGAAGCAAACTGTGAGTAATACAGTTCCCCAGTAACTATGACTCTGTCTGCAGCTGTAATAGACTGATGCCAAACTATGGCTGACTCATGGATAAATTCCTGTCTGAAACCTCTCTAGTAAGCTGTCTGTGTTTGGACAAAAGTGTCTTGTTTTTGACTAAATGACTTACTGTTGATTTAATAAACAAACAAAGATTGGTTTAAATAGCACAAGTGTATCACTGTCATGCATAAATGTATATAATCCATTTTACTTCTGCATTTGACAAAAGACAAAAATAACCATCAGAGATGATTTCATATACTACATGTGTAAATTTAACAATAAATAATTAATTATAGATTTGACATTTAAGTGGATTATTCCATAAACTCATAAAATATATGTAAATAATCCCAGTTGCCTACAATCTTTTTTTTGTGCTTTTGGAACTGGTTAGTTTAATGGTAAATTTGTGGTATTTTGAAATTGCCACAAAATTATAGTCAACTCCAGAATTACTGCCACCTTTAAACCTTTATTGCCACTAAGACTATAACATTATTAGATTAAGTAAACCCTTTACTGGAATTTTTGCCCATTGCTCCTGACAAAACTGGTGTAACTCAGTCATATTTGTGGGCATCCTTGCTCAGACATGCTTTTTCAGTTCAGTCCACATGTTTTCTATAGGATTTAGGTCAGAGCTTTGTGATGGCCACTCCAATACTTTCACTTTGTTGTCTTCAAGCCATTTTGTTACAACTTTGTAGGCATGCTTAGGATTATTTTCCTCTTGTGACCAAGTTTTAACTATCTGGCTGATGACTTGAGTTTTTGCTTCAGTATTTCTAGAGTTCCTTCCCATGATGCCATCTATTTTTTGACATGCACCAATCCCTTTTCCTGCAAAACACCCCCATAATGTGATGATGCCGTCCCATGCTTCACAGTTTGGATATTGTTCTTCGTATTAAAAGCCTCACCATTTTACCTCTATATGTAACTCTGATCATCATGGCCAAGCAGTTACATTTGACCAGAAAACACTTTTCCAAAAGGCTGGTGATCACCTACACACATCAGTCTGTTTTTTTTTTTTATGTTGGTCTTGGAGAACTGGCTTCTTCCTTGCACAGCAGCTATTCAGTCCAGTGATGTAGGACTCTCTTAATGGTGGATGTATATATTTTGGTACCTGATACCTCTAACCTTTTTTTTTGTCTTGGGGTTCAGTTGAACCTTTCGGACCAAAGTTTGTTTATTCCTGAGAGTCAATTTGTACCTCTTTCCTGAATGATGCAGTGTCTGTGTGGTCCCAAAATTATGTTTGCATACAGCTGTTTGTACAGATGCTCTGTGGTACCCCCAGAAAATGGCACTGGCTCTGAAGGTAGGCCCTTTTACAGCCATGATTTGAAGACGATTTGTAAGGATGAATGGACCAAAATTTAACCACAATGCTGCAAAAACCTAATTACTACTTACCATAGACATTTCAAAGCCACAATTGCCCTCTGTGGCTTTGCAAAAAGTACAAATGCTGGTAATTTGAGGTGTCTGAATAATATTTCCCTATCGATTTTAGTTTTTAAAAAATCTTTGTTTATTCTGATGAATACATTATGAATATGTTTTTGTTCATAGTTATATGTACAAAGTCAAAACACCTTGTATGTAAATTTAAAGTGGATGTTTGAATATTTACATTTGAATATTTTGGATATTTACGAAAACAAACATGTTTTGAATACTTATTTCCCCTCACTGTATTTGTGAAAGTAAGAGCTTATGAACGTCAAAGTTGAAATGACTGTGGAATTCAGGGAGGGTTGCAGTGAAATATTTGATAGATTTTCGTTCTAATACATGTTTTAATACTTACCCGATTTTCCTTTATTTGTGTTTTCTTTTTATGGGTATAGGTGCCACCCAGGCTTCATAGGTGTGCGTTGTGAGTATGCAGACCTGCTGGCAGTGGTAGCAACCAACCAAAGGCAGCATACATTGGCCACTATATTGATGCTGGGCATATTGGGCAGTGTCCTGCTTGTACTGCTTTGCACCATAATAAAGTATGAAGTATACTTTGGATATCCAACAATTTTCATCAGCTGTATATATTTAGACACTGTAATATGTAATATACCCTTCATGTATTGTGTACTGTGTACATGAAGTACATGAGTTCCCATGCTGGTTGAGAATAAGGTCATCAAACTTAGAACAGCACAAGATAAGGAAAGATTGAACTGACTGACATTTAACTTTACATCTACTATCTCTCTAGTTGTTGGTGGAGGCGGGGCAGATGGAGGCAAGGACCTCTGCTTTCCTGTTTGTCAAAAAAACCAAATGGCATCGTAAAAAGTGGGACATCCTGCTGTCACACAGAGACAGGTATATATTTTGCTGGAACTATTGCTTAATTGCTAATTTTTTTAAGTATTAAAGAAGTGTTTGATGAAGACTATTTAGGTTTGTTGAGCTCTTAATATGCATAGGCTACCAAAGTTACACACAAAGATTTGTGTATTCCCATTTACTTTGGTAATTGACTAACACATTGGATTTCTAACTGGGGAAGGACCTAATCTTAGTAGTGGATTAATGGGTTAACAATATTTGATTTATGCAAAGGATTTACATTTTAATTGCCATTATGTTTGACACAAGGAAATTCTGTTCATGATATCTCAAACTGATGCCTAAAAATGACAGAATTACACAAGTATAAATAATACAAATTCTTTCTCCATAACAATACTTGTAGTTACTCAAACATTTATATTCCTAATGTTATAGATAATTTCTAGAAATGATGTTGGAGCTGTTTAAGTTTCTGTGTGTAGCATACTTATTTAGTCTGTGAAGGAAATAAAATAATTAGGCAATTGGACATAGAATTTTGGGAATTTGGTTGAATAGCTGCAGGAGTAATCATTGGTAGTTTGGTCACAGTGTGTCTTGTTAGTGCACCAACAAGCTTTTAATCAGATTTGTTAACAGGAGGGTTGCACATATTTTCTCATCCTTGTCATACAATTGTCAAACAGAAACTGAGACAGAACTGGAACAGCGATGTCCCTATATATTTACATTCTGTTTGTTTAACATTTCCTTTTCTTCTCTACACTAAATCTCTGTGTGACTATCTGGGGTAATTCACACTGCTGCTTGATATAAATTTTTTTTTTTTTTAAATTGTCGTCTTCTGTATTTTTTTCTGCAGTGGTTTGAAATGGTTCCACTGTAGTGCTCTTGGTATACCCATGTTCTCAATTTTGCCACCTGAAGCCCCATGGATTATCACTGGATTAACCTACTAATTCATGTCAGCAAGCTGAGAACCAAACCAGATGTGGAATTCAGAACTTATATACTTGATGGAAGTAAACTTATCCATTCAGTTTTTATAATTTTTTGTGGAATATAAAACTAAAACAATGGAAGACAGTTTATTTCCCATTTATGGTAATTTCCCAACACAGATATTGATCTCCTGGACGCTGGACTTTCATACTATCGTGTTGGAACAGATTACAGGAGTGAAGATACACTCAGACTTAAGATCTTGTGAGGAAAGGCCCTACAGTGAACGAGCAACTGACAAGTGCTTATGCCTGCTCAGCTGGATGTGAAAAGTAAGAATGAGATTCAGAACTTTGATGTAAATTTTCATGAATTAATGTGCTTAGGGTGCTTGGATGTTCTTGAGACACTGAGAACTATGTTCATTTTGACAACAGAAGTGGACACCATGATAAGAGGAATAGTTTCAATTTTCAAATCACAAAAAACTTGGAAAATGAACAGAATGTTTATGGTGTGACACCAAAAGATCTAGTACTTGTCAAAAGTTTGGATACACCTACTTGTAGAAAGATTTTGTTTAATTTTCCACATTAGGTCTAAAATACCAACAAAACAAAAAAAATTTAAACTATGAAATAACACTGAATTATACAGGGAACAAAAAGTGAAACAAATAAAATAAGTAAACAAATCAACATATTATTACAATAATTATTAACAAGCTGCATGAGATATCTGTGAAGAGGCTTACTTTCCAAGAGTTCCCAGTTATTCTGGCCAGTTATTGGCTGTAGTTTCAAAGTTTTAAATGAAAACTATTTATTTTTGCATTTGAAACAAATTTCATGTCTTTAGATATCTTAAGATTATCAAGAACAGTTACACGTGTCCAAACTTTTGGTGTGTGGTGTATATGAGCTATAGTTTTAAATGTTTTAGTTATTCAGGAGTGTCACACACAACTAATTGTTCTAAGAATGGAAAAATAATCTTGGATAGCTAAGATCTTAAATGATGATAATCTTGGATGATAATAGTAGATGAAAATGTGTACACATGATTTTCAGAGTATATTTCAAGTATATTAATGTATTCAATAACCATGATATATTTAAGAATTAACAGTCAATGGCAGGCTTCTGAGGAAAACACTTGTCTTGGAATCCAGAGGGTATTTTATGCTTATGTTCATTAGTATTATTCCACTTGAGATGTTCTTGTTCACAGATTCCATTTAATAACATATGTATACTCATGTCACATACCCTTGAGTTGAACTTTCTCCTCTTTCAGTTCTTGATAGTGAAGAAATGTTACAAGGTTTTTGACAACATTGTATAACTTCTAAAATCAGAATCACAACATGTATGGTTTTGGCAGAAATTGTATTAGTGAGTGAAGGTTTGGGTGTGCACAAGTGTATTTACACATTCACTTTACACTGTTGCACTGCAATCATGTGATTGACGACCGCTTTCAAATCCGCACTCTTACCCTGATGGCTGTGGTAAAACAGGCACTGGCTCTTTTCTGGAAAACAAAATGTGAAATGTGCTAAACAGGCCTAGTCATTAGTGGAGCCTGATTTTGATTAAAGAGTGTGTGTAGATATGATTGTGATAAATCCACTAAATTCACTTCACAAAGCACTATGTACATGTTCACTTCTACATATAGTCCACACACACACATGCTCACACTCAACTATGTACTGTATATACATATAGACAGCTGTGACTGCTTTGTTTCTGATTTAAAGCTTGTTACTGTTTATTGCAAATCTGTTCTGAACATTTTAGACTCTGAGATTTAGAAAGTTTTAAACCTTGTTTAACATTGTATGTTGTGTTATTGACCTCCAAGCCTTTTGTCATTGCTCTTAAATGTATGGTAACTAGGTGCATCCAGATACAGGTAAAACCCTGATACTGTGTGGAGATTTATTCAGTCATCTGCTTTTGCTGAACCCTAAAAGTGTCCACTCGAACAGTAGAGGCGAACAGTCCTGCTTTATGCACAAGATATTCCAAAATTAGAATTCATTAGCACTAGATTTACATTACTGTAGTAGTAATAGTTCACAGTTTTAGGGAAAATTGATTGAATAAGACTTCATCCAGAGGACTGCGGGAGAGAGTGTTGCTAGCATTGAGCACTTTATATTAAAAAAACAAACAAACAAAAAAACTTTGATTACACTGATTGACTTGATTTATGAACTGGAGAAAAAAACCCATCTAATTCAAACTGAATGTAAAAAAAAAAAAAATGTATTTGCTCATGTGATTAAATATAGGAAATGTATTGGCTATTGGTTGGGAAAGTGGTTGCAAGCAAATGAATGCTAATTGTGCTAGATGATGTATGATTGAAATCTCATCTCTTCTGCTCTGTGACTGGAATATATTTGAGAAACTTTATTTGGTCCTCTAAATCTATTTATTGGTTTACTTTGACACATTATTTTTGTTATTCAGTATTTAAAAAAAAGAAAAAGAAAAACAAACCTGTACTCACAATACTGTCATCTATACATTCTTATTTTTTGTCCTACTTTGTCATTATAATTTTTATTTATTTATATTTTTTTTTACTGTAAATTACACAGTGCTACATTATCTCAATATAAAATTGCATCATGCACATTTTGTTTGACCCTAGATACAACAGGATTATAAATGTCTGTGTTCCTGGATAATTGTGCTTGTGATCTTCCTTGATTACATGGTTGTATGCAGACAAAGTTGTTGTTGGTTCAATAATCTGTCACATCATATGTCTATGTTCTTCACCACTTTTTGTTTACCTTTTTCAACTATAAAATGTTAAAATGCAAAAAGACTTACTCACTTTTTATTGATTATTTTATTTTGTTTTTGCAGTAAGTAAACATATTTGAACCTTCCTTTTTTTTCTTCTTCAGTTTTTAGGTTATTTTAGTCCAGAAGCATCAAACTCTGGTCCTGGCAGTCCAGAGTCCTATTGAGTTTTTATCTATCTTTTCTTTTTAGCACATCTAGTGTGTTCAATTGGGTATAAAGCAGTGCTGTGACCTTCCAAGAGTAGAAGTCTAATATCCTTATTTTAGACCTTTACATGGCCGAGAATTATTTTCAAAATTGTCTTGCTTTGCTCTGTTCCCTTTCCAACACGTTCACTCCTGTAAAACCTTTTGTCCACTTATTACCTTCAGACAGTGTATATTTTTAGATGGAAGTCACAGACACACTCAAACAAAGGACATTTAACCAGAAGGATTTTTTTGCTGTCAGAAGTAGCATTTTTGTTATTATATATTTTTGTGGTTTATGATTTAAAAAAAACAACAAAAAAAAATATTTATTTAGTTGTTTACTTGGCGTTGGCCTTATCCCTGCAGGACGTCAAAGACTTATGACTTGCAGAGAGAAAGAGCAAAATAATATGTATGCATCTTGGTCGGTATTTCAACCTGTACTTATCCTAATTTCCTCTTTGTTTGTGTGGGTCTGAACATTTCTTTACTTTTAGTTTTATTTTAAATGTTGTATTTGACCTGTTTTCTAAGACCTCAGTTTAATTCCTTATTCTATGTACCCCATCATTACACCCCCATTAATGAAAGGCAAGTGCTCGAACCTGACCCGCTTCTACTGCTGTGGCTCTTCTTGCCCGCCAGACCTGACTCATTCATCCTGATGCTCTAATTCTGTTTGGAGCTTTGTGCATTTGTGACTCAGCTTCTGCTGCTGTTATGGTCCCATATGGATACCTTAAAGATTTACAATTCCCAAAGACGACAGTTTCTGGTTAAGTAACACCCTTACTTTAATAGATAATCTCACCTTGAAAATGTAGACGTGCAGCGAAGAACTGAGGCCCTAATTATTAAGGCTGTCCTGTGCTTATCGCAGGACTCCTAATCACAATATGCTCATACTGAACATCCATTCAACACACTTACTACTGTTTGGCATCTACAATTGTATACGCTAATGATTTAAGCTTTCACTATCTTGTGTGTCCGAGAAGAGAATGGGTTCCCTTTTTGGGTCTGGTTCCTCTCAAGGTTTCTTCATGTCATCTTAGGGACTTTTTCCTTGCCAATGTTACCTCTTTTGCTTGCTCATTCAGGATCTAAATCTACTTCCAGGTTTCTGCAAAGCTGCTTTGCACCAATGTCTGTACAAATAAAACTGAATTGAATTAAAGCAATTTGAGGCTCTGTACTTTACTTGGTTCTGTTTCAGTCCTTATTTGGATGCTCAACAAACCACTTTTTAAAATTTAGTTTCATATTTGGAAACTGGGAGTATTTTTCCTCATAAACATTAGCATAATCTGACATGTTTGGGACTTTCTTCTGATCTCATAAAATAGTAGCCACAAAGGCCAACTTGTCTCTTTTTAGTAGGCCTGTGTATATATGAAATCATTAAACAATTGAATAAACATCTACTTTTCTGATCATTAAAAATTTGCACCCGGTGAATTCTACTGAATGTGTACCTACACAAAATTTTTTATTGATTAAAATGGTATTTAGTGTCATTTGCATGAACACAATTGAAATTAATAAATGATACAAGAAATGCCAACTGTTACTCAGCTATGTAAAATGTTTTAATCCATTTCCTGTAACAGTCGGGCTGGTAGCTCATCTAGGCTCTGTAGTCGATGCTGTGGAGGAACATCCAGATGTTTCTGAAGTCCATGCCTATCTAGCAGATAACCTCGAATACCTAATGATCGAGAGGTGAGGTAGTCATTTATGTAGTGGTCCCCAACATGGACTACGTGTTTGGCTGGCACCCCAGACTTTTTTAGGGCTTGGGCAAAAATGCCTGGGTCTGGTTTGGCCACAGCAGCCTCTTCTGAAGTCAGCAGAAATGAGAAATGGGTACGGAGACCACATCCTTGAAGGATTCCTTCTAGGCGCCTGTCGAAATTGGATACCACTCCCTGCTTCATTCCCAGAGCTGTACAGGATTTTAGAGTGGAATTTGAGTCTGGGAACACCTGAAGAAAAACTCAAATGAGACACAGCTTTTGGTTGAGATTTGGTTACTTAATGTATATACATCTGATGTTTGTAAACAGTGTGAATGATTAACTTGCTTTGTTGTGTCACGTTAAATTTGATCATTTGTCAAAAGATCACTGAAATTTCTGCTGATACTGACATTGGGAAAAACAGCAAAGCATGAGCTAAATTCAAAAGTAGAAAAGCAGAGATCTTACACTACTTAACAGCTCAAACATTAAAAAGTAATTAGAAGGCAGTTTGTTGGCAAGCTCTTACCTCCCAGTTCTGTGGACCAGAAAAATTATGGTAAAGATTGTTGGCAAGTGTGTCAAGCAATGTAGGGTCCTGCACCCCACACTGGGAGAAGGTGTTCTTCACCAATCCTGCCCACCACAGCTGGCCATTCATGCCGTGAGCAATACCATAATTAGGGTATAGATGCGAGTGTTGGCGGTAAGCTTGCCTGAATGCGGTCTCTATCTGCATGGCTGGTAACTTCAGTCCAACACGCTTGGCCTCATTGCAATACTGCTCTCCCACTGAACAACGCACCTTCAGTAGAGTGTCCTTTATATCCCATAAAACCCAGCGCACTGGCCCACGCATGGTCCTGCAAAACAGAATATGCAGGCAGGTGTCACTATTTATTAAGCAAATTACTGACCACTGGTAGAAGAATTTATTATTGTACACCTTGTTCCTTGAGATCTACACCATCTGTAGCCTCTTATCCTACTGTCAGGCAAACAGCATGCTTTATAGTGATGGGAATTATGGCTCTTTTCAGTGAGTCAGATCATTTGGCTCAATGGTTTAATTTAGTAGAATTTTGTTTACGATATTACAACAGGAGATTGTTCTTCTTTGCCAAATATACATGCTATTAGACTTGTACATCTGCATATTCATGCACTTATCTAATGAGCCAATCATGTGGCAGCAGTGCAGTGCAAAAATGCAAAAAAAATATACACAGCTCAAGAGCATCAGGTAATGTTCAAATCAAACATCAGCATGAAGTGAAAGTGTGATCTTTGTGACTAACTGTGGCATGTTGGTACCAGGTGGGTTGGTTTGAGCATTTAAGAAACTGCTGATGATCTGGGAATTTCACACACAACAGTCTGCAGAGTGTACATATACCACAACCATGGTACAGTTGTTGGTGCCAGAGGATTATCACACACACCAGTCTCTAGACTTTACAGAGAATGGTGCTAAAAAAAAAAAGTGAGTGGACATTCTGTGGACAGAAATGCATTGCTTATGAGAGAGTTCAGAGGAGAATGACCAGACTGGCATGAGCTGACAGAAAGGCTATGATAACTCAAACAACCAACATTTACCATATGGCTACCTCTCTGTGTGCACCAAAACCACCTTTGGTGTTTGACAAAAAGCTCAATTTTGGTTTCATCTGATCATAGAACCCGATCCCATTTGAAGTTCCAATAGTGTCTGGCAAACTGAAGACACCCGAGTTTGTTTTTGGATGAGAGTAGAGGCTTTTATCTTGAAACCCTTCCAAACAACTTGTGGTGGTGTAGGTGACTTCGCATTGTAGTTTTGGAGACTTTCTGACCCCAAGATACAACTAACTTCTGCAATTCTCCAGCTGTGATCCTTGGAGATTTTTGGCCACACAAACCATCCTCTTCACAGTGCATTGAGGCAATATAGACACGGGTCCTGGTCCAGGTTGATTCGTAACATTTCCAGTTGACTGGGACGTCATAATTATTGCCCTGATGGTGGAAATGGGCATTTTCAATGCTTGTGCTATTTTCTTATAGCCACTTCCAATTTTGTGAAGCTCAACAACATTTTGCCGCACATCACAGCTGTATCCCTTGGTCTTACCCAATGTTATGAACAACTAAGGGAATTAGGCCTATGTGTTACCTCATATTTATACCCCTGTGAAACAGGAAGTCATGGTTGAACAATTTCCTGTTCCTAATCACCCAGGTGTACTAAAAATATGAAATAGCAATGTGAATATACTTCAAATATATTTTTCTCCTATGACTTAATAGGGGTGCCAATAATTGTTACACACCTATATTTAACAAAGATTTCTTTTGATGTTGTATTTGAAATTGTTTGATGTCCATGGGAGCAGAAAATTTTTGTGATTCGTTTTTTAACTAAGGATCAAAAGGTTAAAGAATAAAGACCTTCACAGCCTTCATTGCTCATATTTACCAAGGGTGCCAATATTAGTGGAGAGCACTACACACACACACACACACACACACACACACACATTATATATATGTAGTGCTCTCTACTAATATTGGCACCCTTGATAAATATGAGCAATGTAGGCATTCCAGGTGTGGCATTCACATTTGGAAGCTGTTGCTGTGAACTCACAGCATGCTATCAATGGAGCTTTCAGTGCAAGTGAAACAGCCCATCCTTAGGCTGCAAAAAAAAAAAAAATCCATCAGAGAGATAGCAGAAACATTAGGAGTGGCCAAATCAACAGTTTGGTACATTCGGAGAAAAAAAAAAAAGACCGCACTCATGAGCTCTGCAACCCAAAAATGCCTGGACGTCCACAGAAGACAACAGTGGTGGTTGATCGTAGGATCCTTTCCAAGGTAAAGAAACACCCCTTCACAACATCCAGCCGAGTGAAGAACACTCTCCAGGAGGTAGACATATCGTTATCCAAGTCTACCATTAAGAGAAGACTTCACGAGAGCAAATACAGAGGGTTCAACACAAGGTGCAAACCATTCATAAGCCTCAAAAATAGAAAAGCCAGATTAGACATCTAAAAAAAAGCCAGCCCAGTTCTGGAAAAGCATTTTTTAGACAGATGAAACTAAGATCAAACTGTACCAGAATGATGGGAAGAAAAAAGTATGGAGGAGGCTTGGAACGGCTCATGAAGCATACCGCATCATCTTTAAAACATGGTGGAGGGAGTGTGATGGCATGGGCATGCATGGCTTGGAACTGGGTCACTAGTGTTTATTGATGATGTGACAGAAGACAGAAGCAGCTGGATGAATTCTGAAGTGTAGGAATATATTGTCTGCTCAGATTCAGCCAAATTCTGTGGACCCAGGATTTTTTTTTAAAGCAAACAAGTGGAATATTCTGCAGTGGCAAAGTCAGTCACCTGATCTCAATCCGATCGAGCATGCATTTCACTTGCTGAAGACTAAACTTAAGGCAGAAAGACCCACAAACATATAACAACTGAAGACAGCCGCAGTAAAGGCCTGACAAAGTATCACAAAGGAAGAAACCCAGCATTTTGTGACGTCCATGGGTACCAGACTTCAAGCAGTAATTACCTGCAAAGGATTCTCGACAGAGTATTAAAAAGGAACATTTTATTTCTGATTATGTTAATCTGTCCAATTACATTTGAGTTCCTGAAATAAGGGAACCGTGTACAAAATAGTTGCAATTCCCAAACGTTTCATATTTTTTTTTCAACTCTTGAAGTAAAGCTGAAAGTCCGCAGTTCAATTACATCTCAGTGTTTCAATTCAAATCCATTGTACAGAGCCAAAATTATGAAAAAAAGTATATATAAATAAAAGACTATGAATCTTTGGATTTGTCCAGCACTACCCTTTCAAAACAAGCTCTAGTTTTAAGATGTTTATGTTTTGCTTAAATCTCCAGAAGGAGTGGTGACCTAAGGTTATAAACATGACAGCTAATTAAGAAGTAAAAAAGTACTGGGTCTCCAAATAGGGCTTCACCCCTTCACTTCAAGCTAGACTGAAACCTGAAAGTATATTAATGCATTAATGTAAAGTAATACGAACATAAACAGCTCACAAGCTAAGGACACTTCCAGCACAGCCTCTTCTTCTTCGTGTTTCTCTCATATCGGAGTCCATGAACAGACCGCCACCTAGTGGACTACAGTGCAATGAGCACAGCGATGACATGAATAATCTATCAAGGATATATTATTTATACGCCTCTGAAACATATAGGCTATGACTCATATAATACCTCTATATTATTGAATTAATATGTATGTTGCTTTAAATATCATAGGGAACCCCCCCCCCCCCCCCCCCCAAAAAAAAAAAAACCCAATCATTTAAATATTTACTTAACAGGTCAAGAACCATCACAGGCCAAACACTTTGTCAACAAATGTCTTGTTTATCTTATTAATACAACATACATACAACAAGATGAAGTGACACAGGAAAAATTATCCATACATAATCCACAGGCAGGGAGCACAACTAAACAGGCCTACATTTAAATTGTAAGACAATTTTCTTGACATGACTGTATGCAGTTTGATGTTTTTATTCCCAGTATGATGTCAAAACATATCTTTAACTGCAGATAGACCATTCATTTGAATGGTGCAAGTATAAAGATACAACACAAGAAAAAATTAGTTTTTTTTCGTTAGGTACAAAAAACAAAACAAAACAAAAAAAACCTTTAATGGTCAGCATTTCACACATGAGGATGAATCAAATGAAAATTTTATTTATTTTGCTTTGGTTATTACAAATAGTGACAAAAGTGCAACATTCTTCAATATAATCTCCATTTCATTCTATGCAAGTGTTCCAGCTCTTCAGTTTCCTCTAGAAAAAAATATTCCAGTTCCTGTATTTATTTTTTTTAATGTTGCACTTTTAACGTTTTATGACTCACCCTCCTATTTAACAACACACAACAACAAATATGTTGAACAAATATCATTTAATAAATATCATTTAATAAATATGTCGGAAAATAAATCTCCACCATGGTATAACTGGGTTTTTATCCACCTTCAATATTAAGGGACATTAGAATTGCTTGGCGTCAACAGACGTTTCTGAAGGATTCAGTGATCCTGCTTTCTCTTGGTTAACAGACTCTAACTTACAAGTACTAGTCCTTGTTTGGGCTTGAGTCTGTGTGGTAGAATCTGACTGCTTGACAACTTTTCTGTAAGAGTCGTTCTTCCGGATTTTCCGGGTAGTACGGCGGAAGCTAGCAATGGCTGGTATAATGTCTTCAGTAGTCCAGTGGTGGCGAGTCAGGGCATCCTCCATTTTAAAAGGACCATCCCGTGTGCGACGCACCTTGGTGCAGACTGCATTAGTACGCAGTTCCAACCCCACCTCATGCACCAGTTTCCGAAGGTATCGCTGGGTTTCATTCACACACTGAACCTCTGAAGCATTTTAAAAACATACAACAACCTGTGGTAAGGATAAAGACTTACTGGCTTTACTAGATATCACTGGTAGGAAAATCACTTGCAGAGGATTCAAGGAAAGTCAAGTTAAAGAATACTTCAATCTAATTTCTATCTACTGCAAAATCTGTATCTATTGAGGAAAAAACTATCTTTTTCACTTAAAATTCTCTTCTGGCTGAAAAAGCAAAAAGTTATCCAATACCAACTGGGCCTGTGTGAAAATGTATTTGCCCCCATAGTTAATAATTCCCCAAACCTATGAAACTGCATTTATAATGGAGTACAGCTGGACTAGACGCAACCAGGTCTGATTACTGCAAACCCTGTTCAATCAAATAAACACTTAAATAGAAATTTTCAACATCATGAAGTTGGTTAAAAGGTCTTACCCAGTAACACACTATGCCAAAATTGAAAGAAATTCCAGAAATGATGAGGAAGAACGTGATTGAAATACATCAGTCTGGGAAGGGTTACAAAGGCTGTGGGACTCCCAAAGGCCACAGTGAGAGCCATTATCTCTGAATGGAAAAACTCAGCACAGTGGTGAATCTTACCAGAAGTGGAGGACCTTCCAAAATTCCTCCAAAAGCACAGGACTACACATCCAGGAAGTCACAGAAGAGCCAAGGACAACATCAAAGGACCTACCTCTTGCATCAATAAAGGTCACTGTTCATGACTCCACTATCAGAAAGACACTGGGCAAAAATGTCTTCCATGGAAGAGTGTTGAGGTGAAAACCACTGCTAACCCAGAAGAACATTAAGACTCGTCTGAATTTTGCCAAAACACAACTTGATAGGAGACCATTTGAGAGAATGTTTTGTGGGCTGATAAGTCAAAAGTGGAACTGTTTGGAAGACAGGGATCCTGTTAAATCTGGAGTAAACCAAACACCGAATTCCACAAAAAAAACATCATCATCATACCCACGGACAAGCATGGTGGCGGAAGTGTGATGGTGTGTGTGGGGATGCTTTGCTGCTTCAGAGCCTGGGCAGCTTATAATAATTGAGGAAAACATGTATTCTGCTCTCTACCAGAAAATCCTAAAGAAGAATGTCCGGTCTTCAGTCTGTAAGTGAATGACTGATCTCCAGTTATCTGAAGAGTTTGGTTGCAGTTATTGCTGCTAAAGGTGGCACAACAAGATTTAAAGTTTAAGGGAGCAAGTAGTTTTTCACATTGGTGATAGGTGTTGGAAAACTTTTTTTTTTTTTTTTGCTTCAACAAAAACTCGATTGTGTGTTTACTCAGATTGCCTTTGATTTATATTGTATTAGTTTGAAGATCTATTAACTATTTATTATGAGATATACACAAAAACAGAAGAAATCAGGATGGGGCAAATACTCTTTCAGAGAACTGTAGAAATGGGTCTCTTTCAGAGGAAAGAATTTGTTTGTGTGTTATACAGTAGGTACATAGATGGCACATAGATACCTCAAAAACAATGGGAACGCATAAGTGACCAGAATTATTTTTTTCCTCATATTGGTTCAGTGTCAATATACATAAAAAAATTTAATAAAATAAAAAAACACTACATAAGAACAGCTTTAGTAAGACATTCTCTCAGTCTGTCATGCTACTGCAGATGATATTGTTTTGAATTGGTATATATCAACATATTTATTAACAACTTTCCATAGATGGAGGAATTTGGAAACATGTCCAAATGATTGTACTAATCACCCATATACTACACAAGTGGCAGATTAAAAACTGCCATGTTTCCTTAAAGTATTAACCAATGAAGGAATTAGTGTCTATGAAGGTTTTTTAGTCATAGTCAGGTTATTTTAAAAATAACCAGTCAAGCCATCTTGCTAGGCAGCTACCAGGCACTGCAATCACTGAAGTGTGAACTGCTCAGAGATGGATGTGTGCTTAGATGTGTAACCAATAATATTCTTACCCAGTATGAACTGAGGTGGTTTATAGCTGAGACACCGTAAGCCAGTTAAAATGGGAGGACTTTTATCCTGTGGACGCAACAGCCCCTTCACTGCCAGCTCATAAGCCTCCTGAGTGCTCAGATCCATCTGAGAATACCTGAGTAAAACACAAAACGCAGACATTTATGAGAGAAACAATGCATGCACTGCATATTGCAAGTGCTGTGTTATCAGAAATTTAAAATGTAACATTTGCACAGCATCATTTGGCATTTTACTGATTATAGCGACTCACGTTATTAAAGCTTTCTGATTGGCTCCCTGGATCATTGCCAACACTCTCTCTAGCTTGTCATTTGTAACATGATCTAACATATGATACAGAAAGAAGTCAAATGTAGGATGCCAGCATGTATAGCTAAACTGTTTAGTAAACAACATTAGACCATTAAATATCAGATCTGTATTTCTTATGGTTTCATTTGTGTCTACTTAACTTTTTTCCAAGGAAGACAGAATAACAATTATTACCGAATGTGCTTCGCTCTATAACTCGTCCAGTGTGAGTGAAATCATCAGTGGACTTTCCAAACTCGCCTTCAAGTATGTATTCCTGCAATTAATACACCAAAACAAAACTCCTGTCTAAACTAGAAAAGTATTTAAAATATATGTTTACATGAAAATTTGAATACATTTATAATAGCTACTGGGCATTGTGAGCAGAATGCAAATTATACAATGACTATTCCATTTAAATTTCAAAATGAACCTAGATAAGGAATTCACAAAAAACAAAAACATTTTACATAGCTTTTCTGAAAGAATATTTAATGGAGTCAGACTTGAGACAGTGTCAACAGTTAAGAAATGGTACTGCTTGTATTGTTGTAGGCATGTTTGTAAGTGCAATTTACATGCATCTTTCTGACATCTTTGGAAAAACAAACTAGTGTTAATTATTAAAAAAAAAACCTCTGACAGTCTGTACCTTCTTTGCAAAAGGTTTTAAAAGCTTAATGAAACCTCCTTCATGGTTCACACCCTGAGTGTGAGATGAGACACACCTATACCATCACTAATATTAATGTTTACCCTGGTCACATGTGATCTGTATAGACTCTCCAAGGCAGTGTTTCCATTGCCCAGACCTAGAACTGTAAAACACAGATTTTAAACAAATTACAAGAAAATATCGATACATCATTATAGAATATTAAACCTACTTAATAACTTTTTTTCTTAAAAAAAAAAAATTATGTTACCTAATACTCCAGAGGAAAATGCATCCAATCGATGGCCAACTCCAACACGGATCTTATGAAACCTTGGTCCTGTCACTGGACAAAGAGGAAAGACAGAGAGGTTGGCTCTATTATATAGAACAGTATGGTTTAGATAAGATGTGAAGTGATGTGATTTGGGTCTGACCCAGAGGATGATCAGTCAGAGCAGGCAGACTGGACTTGGTGACAGTGAGCTGGTTGGAGCTGCTGCAGTCTCCACTCTGTAAAAGCTGAAACTGGACCATACAGCGTGGGGGAGGTGCAGGACAAGAATTAACCACTTCACATACAGCAAAAGGTAAAAGAATACAGTGGGGGGAAAGTGGGAGTGGGGGTGGGGGTGGGGCAGAAAGACAAGGGGGGGGGGGGACAAGGGGGGGGGGGCGAGGGGGGGGGGGGGGTTGACAGAGATAGATTAAATTATTTGATGTCGCAGGAATAACAATAAATAGCTGCTATTCGTATATTAATACAATCCCAGGTCTGCTATATGGCTGTAAATGTAACATGTAGATCAGAGTAACTGAACAGTAGTGCTCATACCTTTCAGAAGGTTTGTCTCTACCGTGTCCCTGACAAGTTTCCAGTGAACTCCTTGAGGTTTATACACAGCGAACAGACCATCTAGTTTACTGAAAAGGCGAGCAGCTGGCGTAGTCATTGCACTAGCTGTTTTTACAACATTAACTAACTACTCTTTGTTTACCAACCGAATGAAGTGAAACAAAAACTTCTAATCTTTTAAAACTCACGCAAATAGTAAAGTCTCTCTCTCTCTCTCTCTCTCTCTCTCTCTCTCTCACACACACACACACACACCACGATATGTGTTCCTTCTTCGGCGTTAAACAGTACTGCATTGGTGTGCTTCAGACTGCCCTCTACCGCTCGGAGGTGCACTGAGGTATAGGTAAGGAATAATTGACACACTTTGCGCTTTATTTTTCTAATAATTCAACGAGTAAGAGTCAATTATTCCGCTTATTCCGCAGTTACCACACCTCAAGACATTGTTCAAGTGGTTTAACTGAGGACATTTGTCAGGTTTTTGTCTTTAAAAAGCTCTTGTGTTGAAGAGAGAGAGAGAGAGAGAGAGAGAGAGAGAGAGAGAGAGAGAGAGAGAGAGAGAGAGAGAGATTGTTTTTCGTTTCATGCTGATATAAAATTAGAACAAAGAAATAAATATTGATATGCTTACTTGTTCACATGGTTTTTCGTTTTTATATTACTGTAGAAAATACAACAAATAAATAAATACTGATACTTGTTCACAGGTTTTTCTGTCCTCCTGAACAGCTGACCCACAACCCTGAAGGAAGGTGTTTTCTCAGTCTTGCTGGTGCTCCATGGTCAGAATAGCCAACTGAATGGCCAGTTGGATGTAAAGGTGCGGTCTTCTTCATCCCCCACAGCTGTCTGACATTGAGGGAACGTTTTCCCTTTGTGCTGATCCTGTTCAGAAGGACATGGCACTCCATAGCCATCATCCCCCTTCAGGTGAGATGGAATATCTGATGTATTCAAGGGGCTACAAAAATCCCAGCTTGTTTCCCAACAGCCGTGTCTCAGCACTTACACACAGGATTAAACTTATAAAAAGGATGAATAATTTTAGAGTAGGTCCACACTGCAGAAATGTGTCATATGTTTTGGTGTAAAGGACAGCCTGGTGATTTCTGATCCTCATCAGGGTTGTGGTGGGTCCTGAGCGTATCCCGGGAACAGTGGGTGCGGGTTGGGAGAATTTACCCCGGATGGGATTGCAGTCCATCACAGTACAGCCTGCACATACGCATTCACACTTACGGGCAATTTAATGTAGCCAGCTCTCTTAGGAACAAACATGAACATGAGCAGAACCTGCAAAACAACAACACACACACGGTACCCAAACTCAGGATCAAACCAGGGACCGTGGAAATGTGAGGCGGCAATGCTAACAACTACACCACTGTGCTGTCCATTACATGATTCTATCCCATCAATACAATATAATAGTTAATAAGCAAACACAAAGAAAACTAAATTAAGGTTTGCATTTTATAAATCAATTACCCTCACACACACACTCACATATGTTCTCACATATACTCACATATTTATAACATAGCTGTCAGATTTTTGTACTATAACATGTGTGTTATATATCTATCAACAAGAACTATGGTTGCATGCTAAACATAATGTCTGAGAGGTAAAAAAGAGGTAAAAAAAAAAAATTCAAAACTACCAAATGACCTCTCTGTCCGCATAGCTAGTTACGGCCATGCTGACAGGAGAGGGGGACGGGCACTGTCGGGTCCAATGTCATTGCTGGCCACAGACATGGCAAATCTGTCAGTTTGGTCTTTTGGCTTTCCTCAGGTGGTGACAGCTGAGCTGTGCTGCTCTGGAGAGTCCTCTCTCTTTCCTCATCCTTACTGTCTTCCATGTTGTCTTAGGCGTAACTTGACAGGAGTGGGGGAGGGTGTCAAGGCTGTCTCTCCCATAGCCTGCATGAAAGTGACTAGTGCTGACTAGGGGTGTTACAGTTATAAACCAGCCTAAAATAGAAATATAAACGGTTTCACTGTATCTTGGTAATAATTACACACAAGCTGGTGGCAAAATTTGAATGAAAAATTTATTACAGATTCTTTGTACAAAGGTGTCATTAGACATAGACCACTGTGCAAAGAAATGGTGTAGAGCAAAGATACCTTCAAAATAATGAAATTAAATGTTTCTACATTTTTTTTTGCAAAAAAAAAAATACTGTAAAGAGCAGTAAACAGTAGTAAATGAAACAAAATCAGTATTTGGTGTGACAAAAAAATAAAAAACAATTTGTAGTACAGTTTTATAAGGAAATGAGCTGTAAGTTTTATTGAGCATCTTACAGAACCAGCCACGGTTGTTCTGGAGACTTTGACTGTTGCACTTGCTTCTTATTTTTTCAGCAAAACCCAGGTTGTACTAAAAAAATAGGGTGCCTAAAACTTTTGCAAAGTACTGTACTTGTATAAATAAAAACAAAAAGTATAAAAAGTTACATAGTTAACACTTATAATAATACCAAGCAATCTTAAGTTGCAAATGCTCAAAAGTGTCACATTCAAAACTCACTGCAGTGACATAATTTAAAAGGTTACCTGCACACACACCTTTTATTATTATTATTATTATTATTATTATTATTATTATTATTATTATTATTATTTTAAAAACATGGACCACTAAGATAACATTAACCTATTGTATGTACATTGAGGCATATTCAATAACTATATCAGTATGTTCAGATTTTTATAGATTTTTTGTGATTATATGGTGACTTATTTGTGCATTGTTCAATATGGCAAATGTTCCTTCTTCTCCCTTACTATAAGCTCATCATCAAGTTGCCATAGTCTCAAGTTCACCCCTGAGAGCAATAGTCTCTGTTAGTCATGGAAATTTCCATGGTTTAAAATTGACCTAAGGGCTGGATAATTAATTAGTGGACATCTGTTGACATGACATCACTACCATTGTTCCACAATAAACCAGAGATGCACCTGAGAATCACAAATTGCGTGTGTTGGTTGAGAACCTGGGTAAATGAACTAGGGATTGCTTAAATAGTACTATATGAACAGAATATTATCTCGAGATAAAGCTGGAGAGCATACCTAACTTTATCTGAGCACAGGCATTTGTCATTGATCCAAGGCTGTATGTCACATTGAGACTGGAGGAGGTTGGTATCGTGCCACATTACGTTTTCTGGGCTGCTTCAAAGATAGTATTGCCACCTCAAAGAAGCAGGGTCCCTGTTTCAATCCTGAGCTCTGGTTACTGTCTGTGCAGAGTTGTGTATGTTCTCCCCACATTGCCGCTGGTGTGAATGTGTGTGTGCATGTTGCCCTATGATGGCCTAGCATCCCATCCATCACGATCCCCATCCATCCATCCAAGCAATAATTACAAGAATGAATGATTATTATTATTATTATTATTGTTGTTGTTGTTGGAAAGCATAGTGTAGTGTAGAAAAATGGTGTCTGGGAGAGTGACTCTGCCTACAGCTGGACATAGTTTTTTATTCCTTTCTCTCTCCTTCCTACCTCTGTTTTAATTAATTAGTTTTATGTGGATGATTTAAAGTCTTTTGTCATGTTTAATATTAAAGTCCTTATATGACGTCGGAACTTATCACACTTCATTGCCTTTCGACTTCATCCTGGTCAGGCTTTTGGTGGATCCAAAGACTATCCCAGGAAAACAGGGTTTAAGGAAAGAATACACCCTAGATGTAGCTCCAGTCCATCACTTATCACATTTTGCCTCAATATAGTGTATTGCCATGAAATAACTCCAGTGTACTCTTCTCTTTCTTTCTACCGTTGAAGAGCAGTGTAACTTGCATTCCCTTCTTCTTGTTATGGGACTTTGAGTGACTATCTGTCACTCGTTTGTATTCCAGCATATGTGTGGGGGAGAGCTCAGTAAGTAGTTGTTCTACAGGCATTTCACCTCTTCTAACCACCAGAGGTGGTATTTTGACACCTGGATACCTTCCTGCACATACATCTCGAGACCTTTAATACAAAGTCATATGGTGACTATGACTATGGTGGTGGTGGCCTGCATTTCCTTTGGAACCTTCTTGCTGAGCTCGGCTAGATTCTGAGTGATGGGGAATCCAGATCATTAAATGAAATTCACAGAACATGCGTAACGTAATGTTCTTGTCCTGTACCATTATTTCAGATATTTCAATTTTCTCCCATATTTCAGTGTCATATAAGCTACATTTGTAACAATCATAAGCCCTAGGATAAGAATACATTTGAGTTTTTTTGTCCCCTTAGTATGGTAGGCAGACAGTAAGTGATTTTTTTTTTGCAAAACAAAAAAATATTGCAAATACCAGCTTGCTTGATGCATTCTGGGTGGATCTTCTATGTGCAATGCACACACACGCATGCACACACACACACACACACGCACACACACACACACACACACATTCATAGAGAGACAGATCAGGGATCGAAAGAGAAAGAGACAGAGAGATCATATAAAGATGTGTAGGACAACAGGGCTCAGGTGTGCCATGTTAATAATCATCCCTCTAGCATGTCCCCAAATACCTCCTTCCAAGTGCAGATCCACACTAAACCACACCTTCACCTGCTATCTAACCTAATAAAGAAAAAACAACACATCAGTATATTGTATGCAAATAATTGTCATTAAAATTATACTTAAAATCTAATGTTGCATTTTATTAACCATATGCGACAATAAAAAAATTGAAAAGATGATTTCATTAAAAATATGAATTAAGACTTGATTTAGGTCAAGTGATATAGTTATAGTTATAGTTAGATATAGTTATGGCACTTATAGATAATATGAAATGCTCATGTTACAATATATTATATAATGTATTTTATAAATAGTATCTAAATAAGTACATTACAGTGCAGTGCATTGTAGCTTGTTTATGTTTGACCTTTTTGGATCTGGAGAAGCCGAGACTAGGTATAAAGTGTTTTAAGCTGTCCTAACATACACTGTGTTTATCAGGTACACATATCTAGTAGTATGCTTGGCCTTCTTTGACCTACTGTATGTAACTGAATTAATTTGCGTAAGCATGGATTCTTCACAATGCTGGATGTTACTTTGTTAACAAAGGAACAAAGAGGAAAAGTGTTAACAATCTCCAAATTTGGATTTGTTTGACCAGGTTACTTATGACTCCTCAATGGTCCAGTCTTGATGCTCTTGTATACACTTGAGACACATTTTCACTGAGAACATCAGCACCCACTACTGTCTTTAGCTGTTGTAGCCCATTCAAGACAAAGTCTGCACAGTAATGGTGAGTTCTCTAATAAAGAATGCAGGTTTACCTAAAGTCTGAGTTGAAAGAATTAGCAGCTCAAGACAAGCAGATTTTGAAGAAGAAGAAGCAAAGTGCGCAGAGTAGAGGTGTAAGTGCTATAGTAATTTTTTTTCTTTTTTCTTTTTATTTTTATGTGTTGGTGAGGTGTTCACGGAAGAGGTGGGTCTTTAGCTGTTTTTTTGAAGATGGTGAGAGATTCTGCGGTCCGGACTGAGGTTGGAAGTTCATTCCACCACTGGAACAGTTAGTTTGAATGTTCTTGAAAGGGACCTTGAGCCACGCTGAGTAGGTAGTACTAAGCGTCGGTTGTTCATTGATCCCAGTTTGCGTGAGGGAATGTAAGCCTTCAGGAGAGAGTTGAGGTAGGAGAGTGCTGTTCCAGACGAGGTCTTGTAGGTGAGCATCAAGGCCTTGAATTTGATGCGGGCGGCTACAGGAAGCTGACCTGGCAGACATATACCATACTCCTTATTGACCAAATTGTCTTTTTTTGGTATGTATGTTTAAAGTTAATGCACTTCATGGAGGTGCGACACAATCTGATGCTGTATCTGTAGCACATGCTTCTGAAACCCACTGCATGCTACACTACAAACATTGGGAAAGACATGATCAGGCTGGTGGTAGAACAGTTTTTTACAAGATGGATTAATTACGCATGGAAGATCTTTTGAGAATCAGGAAAATGCAGGCATGTGCAAACAAAAAGTACAACACAAAACTGCTATATGTAACAGTCACCTTTCAGTGGAAGGGACAATAAAGAGGACAAAACACCTCACCTCATAGCCAAAATGCTGGACAACGACTTATTGACTTTTTGTTATGTAATACTTGGTAAAAAAGTGTGTCCATGTTCTTCACCAGCAAACTATTTTGAAATATGTTATCACATTATGTTAGCTTCCACTGTTTAGCATATTCAATTATAGGTTTACAGGCAACCAAGTCATGGGCATGGGTGGAACACTGAGACTTTTACCTGCCCAATGGGCTAACTAATACATTTATAATTTGTCCATCCTAAAGTTCAGGTTGACTTTATCAAATTTGATTCAGGCAGTAGTGTTTTATGATGAGGAGATTTTTTATTTATTTATTATTTTTATTTATTCTTTAGTGAACATAGTCATAACATGCCAGAAATAAGTGCAGATTTTTACCTGTCATACTAATGTTTTCATCACTTGTTCAATGATTCTAGTCCTTGTAGTAATCTTTGCCAAATGCTCACTGTGAAAAACAGCAACAGTGCTGAGGTCCTTGAAAATAATCTGCAATAATTTATCTTTTGAAACCTTTTCATAACACTTTTAAAGTCTTTAGCAACTTCCAAGGTTCTCTAAAATATCTTTTGATTAAACAGTCATGTTGCTCATGTTCAAGATCAACCTAATTAAGAATTAAGCTTTGGAGAGCAGGTCAAACGCATGTCTGAACTGACGGGAACACTGGAGTCCAGTTACCTGGTGTACCTGTTACCAATCATTATGTGTAAAGGTATGATAATGTAATGTACAGGATGTGTTGTTTGTTAATTAGAATATTTATACTGACTTCGATAAACCTTTCTAGGAGAAGTTTTACTATTTATTGTGTGTGCTAGGATTATGTCTTTCAAGATAAGGCTTTCACGAATGTCTGTGTGTTTCCATGTGTTTTCTGTGAGAAGCATAATAACATGATTCAGAACACTATTTAGATGCCTGATTAGTGTATTCATATGGGAAATTTAATCTGACGCATGATACGTTTCAGACCGTTCCCTTTTTTCAGTGGTAATTCATAATTGAGCATGACAAGACGAGATTACGGTTTTCTTTGTGTCGAAGGTAGACCAGTAAGAGGAAACCTTTTGTGGAATGTTAATTGGGATCCTGAGGTGAACTGATTGAAAGGACATATGAGATTATTGTGTTTTCCAAATCAAAGTTATCACCATAGAAATAAGGATAACATGCCTGATGTCTCTGTTCACTACAAGAATTATAACATTTCTCTGGTCTGTCAATACATACAGTGTATGAAATAATCAGTTATCAATTAGATATTAGACATTGAATATTCTGCATCATTATTGCAAAACATGTATATTCTTAAACCCATTTATAGGCACATTTCTTTCCAAAACACGATTCTCAGCTTTTCCTGTATTATTACAGCAAAGATGATACATAACTGGCATATACTGTAGTATGTAGTAAATAGTTTATATAATGGTTACATGTAAAATCTGTCAAGCTTTTTTTATTATTATAATTTTTTTTACGAGCAGTGTGGGCAGTTCAATATCAATAAGATGTTCAAAACTTTTTTATATTTAACATGTTACAAATAGTTGTTTTTTTGTTTTTGTTTTTGTTTTTAGATTATTCAGAGTAAAACTGTTCTGCTATTATAAAATAATAATTCATGGATGAAGTGAATACATTACAGTAGATAATGGGAAAATTACTCCTACCCTGAGGCAGCCAGCAGGGTGTGTGCATGTGTGTCCACGTGTTTTTGTGATTAGTTGGAAGCAACCTGGGAAAGAGGAAGCATTCATTCAGTCGTCCAAAGATGTTTGTGAAGTGAAGGTGTGAACAGGATTTTGTGCTATTTTGCCTATAGTACCAAGTTTGCCTAGCGTGAATGTGCTTTGTCGTATCACTCAGGGAAGACACAAGGTTTACACAGGGTAAGAAAATATTTATTTTCTCTATGGTCTGTCACTAACATACTGTTGAACATTCCTATCAGTATTTTACTAGCATAGTTCTCTTGTACTCAGGATTAATAGTTAACTCATAGTTGACTCATTGTGGAGTCCAAGTTTGTTTGTATGTTACAGCTGATGATCAAATATTTGAAAGAACAAAACACTGTATATAGACACGGGCGTTTTGACAGAATACTATAAAAGCCATAGAATTTCATCATTTTTAACACAAACTGTGTGTCATTTATTTTTCTATGTTGAATTTGCCCCAGCTTTGAAAGGATGCTTGTGTGTGTGTGTTTGTTCAGAGATATGAGGCTGCAGTTAAAACCTGTTCTTCTAGGGGTTGCAGTGGTAGCTATAGCATGCATGTCCATCATTGCACTAATCCTCACCATTGTTAATCGTCAGAAAGTGGAACTGCCAAACTCAACACAGGTCAAACCATTTTTTGTTTATATTAACAGAAGCCATATGGTTCAAAGTTTTCATATTAACATTATATAACATTATCATTATATGAACGCTTTAATTGTAACGAAAGTGAGTTCATTTTTGTCTGATTTTCTCAGTACGGGATGGTGTTTGATGCAGGTTCCTCACACACAGCCCTCTTCCTGTATCAATGGCCAGGGAACAAGGAAAACAACACAGGAATCGTCTCTCAGACTCTAACCTGTGATGTGAAAGGTAGAAATTGGTAGAATATCTGTTGCTATTACCAAAATGATGCCATTTTTTGTCTGTATTACAGTACTTTGAAAGGTGCTGCATTTTCCCCATCTGTGGTCATACTAATTCACCAAAATCAATGGATTGACATAATTCTGTGTTTTAGGTGATGGTATATCCAGTTATGTTACAAATCCTCCTGGTGCTGGACAGAGCTTAAGAGAATGCTTAGATATTGCAATGGCAATAGTCCCTGCAAGTCAGCAAAGGATAACACCAGCCTACCTGGGAGCCACAGCAGGCATGAGGCTTCTCAGGTGAGAATCACTCCCTTATTAATCTTTTGGTTTATTTGACTTTAGTTTATAAGGTTTAAAGGACCGATCATCTGCCACTGTTCACACAGTGAACAGTGAAAAAAGGCAAGTCACTTCAAGTCAAGTCACCTTTATCTGCAGTATATGGCACTTGAACTCTTGAACTGCTTTTTGTTGTTTTTAAAATGCACTTAGTGTATGTATAATTATAAATACAAATATTTTCCTTTTTATTTTGTTTGTTTATTTTTATTTTTATTTTTTACATACAAACAGAGTGCAGACTGGGTAGACCTAACATGCACATGCAAATGTTGGCATTACATTACATTTACATTTATTCATTTAGCAGACGCTTTTATCCAAAGCGATGTACAAATGAGGAAATATATGCAAAGCGATATATCAAGCGGAGAACAATACAAGTAGTGCTACCATACAAGATACCATACAACTTATAATTCAGTTCTAGAGTTGGCACATGCTAGTAAAAACACGTTTAGTGTTTAAAACTGTTTTAAAAAAGTAATTTTAAGCAAAACAGCTTAAAATACATGCATGTGTCCTTTATTGACTAGTAATAGAAAGTTGTATATGAAAAACCTTTATTGTTTCTGTTCTATTCTAATTTATTACTTCAGTTTGTAGTTCAGTTTGTTTACTCAGTTTTTTTTTTTTTATCAGTGAATTAAAATCAAGTTTATTTGTATTTTATTGTATATTAAAATATGCTGCTTTAAAAAGCACAATGGTTAAAAGGTTGAAATGTAGCCAGCTTCTAGGAAATGAACAAAAAATGATGGTACTGAACTGCTTATAATGAACTGATTAGGTGCAAACATGTGGTAACCCTGGCTGTTGTAACTATGAAAAGAGCTAACTTGTATTGAAGTAAGTGTGATAATCTGATATTATGTGCATAACATTAAGGCAAAGGGGTTGTATAAATGTTGAAATTGTAAAGAGTAGCTATTTAAAGTATTTATAAAACTTAGACAATGCTTCCTATGGGAAGCACTGCTATGGGAACTGGGAAAGCCTGTCTTGAACTGGGAAAGCTGCAAAGCCTGTCTTGTAAGCCTTCAGCTACTTCAATGTCTCTGTTGTTTATGTATTCAAAACTGGGAACCACACCTTAGAAAATAATGAAAATCCAGGGCTCCTGGATTTTATTGTGCTAGAAGCTGTCTTCAGCTAAAAAAACACTACAAAAAAGACTTTCTGTCACCTGCTTTACAGATGTACATATGCCATAAAAAATAAACGTCTTACTGTAACACAAATAGAATCCAGTATGACTTGTTACATATTTACTGAAGGATGGGCTCTCAGTATATTATGGAATTAAATGCTCAGAGTCTGTCCTGCATACAGTAATTTATGCTGGTTAAATGTGTAAACATAAAAATAAAATGTCTTCGTACATTATGCAGTGTCTAAATGCAAAGAAATATATCCGTGGAGAGAGATATTATATCACCAGTCAATAATGAATACTCAAATAAAACAAACGGCATGCTATTACTGATTAGAATGACAGGTAATTCTAATATGATATTGTTTGTATAATAACATTTAACAAAGAAAAACATATAAACAAGCTGCCTTTTTGTTTTAGTAACTTCAAGAGAAATTGAGGGAACTGTTTATAGCGGCTATAAAGTGGTATAAAGTTTCACTATTATAAATGTAACTAGCAAGTAAGCAGTGATAGCAAGTAAAATATATTGAATATAAGCAACTATTTCTTTTTATTACAATGATTGTAAACAAATATAAGATTATTAAGCATATTACTAGATATATTTTTTTTACTCATTTCAAGCTGGAATGATTATTTCAAGCATTTATCTAGAAAGAAGCAAAAATAATACCTACCAATGGAATAAGTTAAATAACTTTTTAGATTGAAATTAGCCAATTTATCTAGAAGTATGTTTAATGGTATTATCTTTGTTATATAATAATCTCATAATAAGAAATATTATACAGCATGATGTTATGTACTGTAATTAATAATAAAAAAGTACTCATTTGATGATGCCACAGCCAACTGCAGCCAGAAGTAAAATTGGCCATGCTTTCTGGGTGGGAGGGATGGCATACGCTCATACTCTTTCCCCCCTGTCAATCACACAGCAACACTAGCCGTGAGCATCTTTGAGCTCCTGCATGTGGACGAGGGCAGATAGTGTTTTGCTTTGAGTGGGTTACACTGCGTTGTGATGCAGTATGAGCAGTAGTTTGAAATAATGATGTTGGCTGTTGTGTGATGGGTGGCTGGTGGATGGGAATTGGCAGGTGACCAAATTTGGGAGAAAATAAGGGGAAAATTTTTTATCAAAAACTTACCACTCACACAACATACCACTTGTGATGTAATATCGGAGAAGGAATAGAATCTACGTTTCCCATCATGTCACATGTCTCATTTCACCTGTTCACCTGTACTGCACTGCACTAGTGGTTTTGCATTGCTTGTTCTGTCTCTATGTATCACTTTATGCTTGTCTTTGTTCCATGTAAGTCTTGTGTTGTGCTTTGTTGGATACTTTATTAAACTTTACACTTATAGTCTGCATTTGCATCCACCTCAAATTCTGAATTGTGACACCACAATTATTTTTACTATAACCACAAACAAGGTTTTGTATTCATTGCTATTGTCAGAGCCATGCTGTAATAAAATATTAATTAGCACCTCCTGACCAATCAGATTTGAAAATTCAACAATGCTGTGGTGTTGTCTGTTAGCCTAAGATGCTTTAAAGAGTATATTCCTTCACTGGCTGGAATATGTCTTCTACTTAAGGAAGTTTTCCAACAGAGAATATGTACACCAAGTAAAAATGTTATACTTTTTGTTGAACAATGTTTAATCTGCTCTTTGCCTTATGTAAAATGTGTTCAATTGTACAGTCATGTGAAAAAATAAGTACACCCCATGGAAATTGTTGACTTTTTGACATATTTGGTCAAGCAAGCATTTGATCATCTTTGAAACAGTGCCCATTAATAAAGTTGATATACTTGAACAAAACCACAAGGAAACTAGCTTTTTCAAACATTTACAAAAATATCAATAGATGTGATATTCTTCAGTGGAAAAAGTAAGTACACCCGTGGCCTCAGAAGCTATTATTGCCCCCTTTAGCAGAAATAACTTCCTGTAGGCATTTTGCATAATGGTAAATGGTCCGCACTTTTATAGCGCCTTTTAGAGCGCTTTTCACTGTTTCTCATTCACCCATTCACACACACACACACACACTCACACAAACACACAAACACTCACACAGTCTCACAAACCAATGGCAGCTCTGCATTTAAGACACTTGCCTGCCATCAGGAGCAACTTGGGGTTCAGTGTCTTACCCAAGGACCTTTCGGCATGTAGATTCATGTGGACCGGCGACCGAACTGCCAACCTTACAACCCACAAGGAAAATTTGGTTTTCCTTGAAAGATCCACTTCAGTTCAACTTCAACTTTTGGACAGATGGCCTCACAATATCTTCAAGCACTCTTTGATATGATGCAGAATTCATAGTTGAATCAATGAATGCAAACTGTCCAGTCCCTGAGGCAGCGAAGCAACCCCAAACCATAACATTTCCACAACCGTGATTCACAGTTGGTGTGAGGTGGTTCTCCTGAAAAGCTGTCTTTGGTCAGCGCCAAACATGTCTGCTGTTACTGTGGTCAAACAACTCCATTTTTGATTCCTTTGTCCAGAGCACATTATTCCAAAAGGCCTGGTCTTTGCCTCTATGCTCATTGGCAAACTGTATTCTTGCTCTAATGTTCTTTTTAGACAGCTAAGGCTTTTTCCTGACACATCTCCCATGCAGGTCAAATTTGTGCAATCTCTCCCTGATTGTAGATGCATGCACTTTGACACCAGCAGTTGCAAGACTTACTAGCAGATCCTGTGATGAAATTTTGCGGTTCTTGGAGACTTCTTTTTGCATCAGACGGTCTGCTCTTTCCCTGAATTTTCTGGGACGGCCAGTCCTGGACAAATTGGCAGTCGTTTAAAATCTGCGCCATTTGTAGATGCTTTTCCTTATAGTGTAATGATGTATTTCAAATAATTTGGAGATCTTTTTAAATCCCTTTCCAGACTCATTGGCATCGACAACCTTTTTTTGTAAAGGCCTTACAGAACACTTTAGATCTTAGCATGATGACACCACACACCTCAATAACAAAGGGAACACCACACACTAGATATGAGAGCAGTATAAATAAGACAGACTCCACCTGCACTCCCTAAGTAGATTCTAATCACTGGCACCCAATCTTGAACACCTGGTTCTAATTTTATGGATTTGAAAGTGTAATAAATGTAGGGGTGTATTTACTTTTTCAGTGACTTATCTGTTTCTTTTTTATTTAAACTGTGTGTAACACCTTTATTAATAGGCACTGTTTCAAAGAGGATCAAATGTTTGCTTGTCCAAATATGTAAAAAACAACAACAAAAATAATAATTTCCATGGGGCGTACAAATTTTTCCACATGACTGTATGTCAGATAATTTCAATGAAAGTCACTGAATTGATGCCCTGTAATGTTAAAGCTAACATACACGGTATTACCAAATGTATATGGACATCTGACATCACAATCATATATGGTTCTTCCCAAACTGTTGCCACAATGTAAGAAGTACACAGTTGTATAGAATATCTTTGTATGCTGTAGCTTTACAATTTCCCTTCACTGGAACTAACCTGTTCCAGCATGATAATGCCCCTGTGTACAAAGCAAGCTCCATGAAGACATAGTTTGTGAAGCCACATTCCAAAATCTAGTGGAAAGCCTTCAGAGAAGATTGGAGGTTATTATAACAGCAAAGGGAGGACGAAATATGGAGTAAGATGTTCAAAAGGCACATATGGTTGTGATAGTCATTTGTCCAAAAACTTTTGGTCATATAGTGTTAAAATTATATATATATCTCATAAAATCATATGTAATATATATCATTATTACTATGTTCCACAGTTTACAGAACAAAACTCAGTCAGACGAAATACTTAGTGAGGTGACCAAAACTATGCAGAGTTATCCCTTTGATTTTCGTGGGGCCAGAATTATCACTGGTATGGAGGAGGGAGCCTATGGCTGGATCACCATTAATTATCTTCTGGAGCGCTTTATTAAGGTAGGGGTTACTTTATTACAAGTGCAAAGTGTATGTCTATAATATAACTTGAATGATTGGTTTTCATTATGATATTTGCATGAATCTACAAGTCCAATCTATTTTCTTTCAAAACAGTATGCATTTAATGGTAAATGGATTCACCCTAAAGCTGGGAATATTTTTGGAGCTCTGGACTTAGGTGGTGCATCCACACAGATTTCCTTCATACCAAAAGATCCAGTTAAAGACCCACAGTCTGCTTTTGACCTCCAGCTCTATAGCTACAGGTACCAGCTGTACACACACAGTTACCTGTGCTATGGCAAAGATCAAGCCTTGAAGAAACTCCAGGCATATCTTCAGAAGGTTAGTTCTCAGATTTCTGATGTTAGAAAGAAATGGTGAACAAAATGCTACAAAAGCAGTGCAATACTACCTGCAATTGCCTCTAAAGAAATATTTCTGCCGTCATACAATCACTACATACAATAAAGGTTAATACATTGAGCTGACCATAAATTCTTGACCTGATGTAACTTCTGATAGTGTGAGGATTAATTACATTAAATGCTATTAATAGTAAAGAGACAAGATTGCTTGGGATATCATTTGAAGCTTTATCATAAACTGATACATTTTACAGTTATAATGAGCTGAGATCATCTGTGGCTGTTAATTCCTTCTAGACTACTAGCACCCCTTCTGTTGTTGATCATCCATGCTATCACAAGGGCTACAATCTGACGGTAAAGCTGGGAGACATTTACGACTCACCTTGTGTGGCCAAGCCAACCCCTTATGACCCCTCGGTACAGGTCACTTTCCTAGGGACTGGTGATTCTGCATGCTGTATCTCTCTGATAGAGAAGATTGTAAATGTGACGAACTGTTCACTTTACCCAGACTGTGGCTTTGATGGAGTTTACCAACCTCCTGTCAATGGAGAGTTTTTTGTGAGTGTTTTCTGTTTGTTTTCTAGATTTATTATTCAAATGATAAATTTCGGTGCCAATTTGAACATTTAAAAAAAATCCAGCACAAATTCCCTGATGAAAGATGTGATTAAACTCATCAGCTTTAATGATTTAGTGTATTAGGCTGGAACATGTATTGTTTATCACCTAGCCCCTTACAGGAAGGATTATTATGAAACTGATTAGTGTGCATGCCTAACATGGCAATGATTTTGTAATTTTATGTACTGATTAAAAAAAAAAAAAAAATCAAATCCTTGTCCATTTCAGGCTTTTTCTGCATACTTCTATACCTTTGACTTCCTTGGTCTTGCACCAAGGGCTTCGTTGTCTCATGTCAATTCCACCATTGAGTCTTACTGCAACAAAACCTGGATGACAGTGAGTAATCATATCTCTCAACATACTGTGGATTTACCAATGGGCATAGGAAAAGCAGCAATGTTTTTTTTTCATCCCCCCCCCCCCCCCCCTTTTTTTAGCTTGTCACAGAATATCCAAAGGTGAAAGAGAAGTATCTCAGAGATTACTGTTGTTCAGCTCATTATATCATGGTCATTCTCCTCAAAGGATACAAATTTGAGACCAGCTGGGATAAAATCTCCTTTCAAAAACAGGTTTGCAATACAGAAAATCATAGCAATATGGCAGACACCCTAATTGTGTTAGTGCAATAGTACATGGAGGCATTTATTATTACAGTATCAGTTCCACTGTTTTATTGTATATAAAAATACTTTGCTGTAAAATTTAGACAAAAATAATTTAAATTGTAGATCTTAAACTTAGAATATAAAATACTGGTGATGTTTACATTACAGGTGGCGGACACTGACATAGGCTGGACTTTGGGCTATATGCTGAACCTGACCAATCTGATTCCCTCTGACCGCCCTCTAGTGGTAACAGGGGTCCAAACCAGTCAATGGGCAGCAGAGGTTTTCTTCATTGTCTTTGTACTTTTTCTCAGCCTGGCTGTTTTTACCATTTTATGTGTGTGGGGTCCATCCTCATAACGACAAACATTGTGGAATTATGTGAATTATACCAGGGTTGGGATAAATTACATTTTTGTTCCACAGCTTAATTTCAGTTCAGTCAGTTCAGCTTAATTTAAGTCAGCTTAATTTAAGTTTCATATTTAATTCATATTGTCCAATATCTTTGAAGAACACCACAAAGTTTACACAACATATTACACAATATTTCACATGACTCATTGCTAAATGCAGTTGTAATACGACTTACTGCCCTGATCTTAATCCAACCCTGCACTGAATTCAGGAAGATAATACAAAAGAAACAGTAATATAAGGTAACAGTAAAGTAACAGTAACAGTGTGTCTTTTATCCACTAGTTTCCATCAGAATTGTTAAGTTGCATAGAACAGCACAAAGCGTGTAAAAATCTAGATCTACATAAACAGCACAAGAATGGATTAAAAGTGAATGAAGACAATGGAAATATTTTTTTTTAAATACAGTGAACCTTCTATAATATTCTCTATATTATTCCATATTTTGCACACATATATTTGATCAAGTGTATGGACAAAGATGTAGGTGTGTGTGTGTGTGTGTGTGTGTGTGTGTGTGTGTGTGTGTGTGTGTGTGTGTGTGTGTTTGTGTATGTATATGTGTGTACGTGTGTGTACAGCGAATGTGTTTTCAACAACAACCTGACTTCTTATTTTGTGGCTTTGCCTGTAATGTTGTATATTCCTCCTCTTTCCTCACTCTCTGTTTCACCAGTAACCTAGTGATAATAAGAAACACACAAAGAGTGAGCAAGTTGTTTCACAATAAAATGATTAAACTGAGTTAATATACATTTTGTTTGCCTTACCATGCTAGAGTCTTCAGAGATTTTGACACATTCTCACCAGTTGCTGCACTACACTCCATAAAATGAATGTTATACTCCTGTGTTGGTTGAAAAGTGAAATAATGTTAAAATTAATTTATTTTATGCAAGCTCAGCAATGTACTTATGTAGACTAGAAGAATTGATGATAGTGACATATAATCAAATGTCTACACAGATGTTAAGTGGCATGGACAGTATTTATATCACTGTACTTTTGATAAATCCTCCCCTTCCTGTGGCTGGACTTCTCGATTAGCACAGTCATTTTTATTGGCAAGTAACATCAAGATGACATCAGGGTTAGCCTTTTCCTGTGCAGGATTATATATAATTAATGGAAGAAGGGGATATCTTGAAGAATGTACATTCTGACAATGGTGACAAAGTGTTTATGGGAAGGCACATTCAAGGAATTCAAGGTTTTTAAGATTAATCCAATGAAATTTGTATGCTGACCCCCCCCTAAACTAACCTGAACCTGTGAGATCCAGGCACGAACAGCATGGAAACTCTGAGATGATGTGATATCATACATCAGCAGAAGCCCCTGGGCCTTGTGGAAGACCTGCTTAGTGATGCTGTGATACCTGATTACAACATTTCCATAAATGAATAATAAAAAAACACTGGGTATTTTTGTTCATTCATGTCTTTGTCAGTTGTGTTCTTACCTCTCCTGACCTGCTGTGTCCCACACATACAGTTTCACTGTTCTGCTACCAAATCTAACAATCTCGACAAAGGTGTCAACACCTGAATACATAAAGGCATGCACACACAGACACACATTTAAACACGGTTTTGGACCTATAGATAACACTTACAAGGCATTTAAACGAAATCCTCAGACTCACCAATAGTAGAACTGTAGTCTTGGGTGAATTGTCCAGTCTGTAAACGTTTTATGAAGGATGTCTTGCCCACACTGCTGTTTCCCACCATCACAACATTATATACCGCTTCACCAAAATCTGGAACTACACAAGTAGGTTTATATTGAACAGGCTGTTTAACACTATTCCCTACCCCAACCTTCATAGCCACAATCACTTTTTTTCAGGAGCTTAATTTCTGCACTTACTTTGCTCATTCCATTGCTCAAAGTCTATTTCCTGTTTTCCTCCAGTGCTTACAACACATGGTGAAGTTTGCCTAATGTTATCTAAAGAAACAAGGCCAGCTCTGGTAGATGCATTTGTATCGCTCACAACGGTTTTTCTACCCTCTTCAGTTCCTGGTCTGGAGAAGAAAAACAATACAGAAAGCATACAATGATAATGGCAGAACATGATTGAACAAACAACAGGCAGTCCCTGCAGTGTGTGCAATTCAGATGATCTCCCCATATCCATAATGAGCATAACAGCCAGAGTAAGGAGAGATTGATTAGAGTTAAGACATTTGGAAATGTGGTTGAGAAAAAAAGTAATAAAAATGTTAGTGAATTATCATCTATACCTAGGCTCAGAGACTGGGTGGGAGATTGGTGTGCTCTCTGGTTCAGAGACCTGTGAAATACAGGCTGTTAAATTCAAACAAATAAAATGTGGAGAAGAATTTAGATTTATATATGTAAACATGATAAAATATTAATCTTAAATAAATTAATAGAGATATTACATGCATACCCATAAGTCATCCTTAGTCACTTGAACATCTGTTTTTTTCTGGCTGCTCTCATAATCACCATGTGTAAATGCACCCAGACCACTGCTTCCCTTTGCTGTGCGTCTGGACCCAAACTTTCGCCTACCTTCTGGAAGCGGCTGCCCTGTGGCTATTGTACTACTCTCATTTATTTGAGAGGGAGCTTCGACTTCAGACATGAGTTCAACAGATTCTTTCATGTCTTCTGTGCCTTCTGCCATGACAGGTTCCTTAACTGTCTTTGCCTCTCTTTCAGGTTCACTATTTTTAGCATCATTCTTGTCAAAATTCTCTTTTTCCTGTTCAGACCCTCTGTCCTCAATGGATAAGTTTTCTGCATGCTTGTTTCTAGATATCTTGCGACTTGACCCCATTTTTCTCCTTCTTGATGGGGAGCTTGGTTCCATGTGAATTTGGGGATCTTGGGATGATGGTAGCTGAAGAGAGTCCTTAGACATTGGTTCTGAGAATTCTGATATATGAGGGTTAAGAACTGTAGTATTTAGGGTACTTTCAAAACTTTTATTCAGGTAAAACTCTATCTCACTAAGAAGGGAGCCGTCTGACTGATCAAGTTTATTGTGAATTTGTGGTTCATACTCTTGTACTGTTGTCTCTGTGACACAGAAGTTTGAATCAGGGTTAACTGTGTCTTCTTTTACTACTAACTTTAAGTATTCACTATCAATGTCTCCAGAATATCTTGGGTTCAAATCTTTATTTTTTTGCAATTCTTCCAATTTACTCTGTCCTTCCTCAAGATTCTTGCAAGTTGTACCCATTTTTTCTGCTCCAGGTTCTACGATATTTAGTGGCTCAGAATGTGTTTGTATGGACTGAGATGTTTCGATTAGATGTTTCAGATCGTTCTCTGAGGTTGATGTACTTTCTTCTATTGTTGGTTCATGTCTGTTTTCTATTTCCTTTATCACTCTAAGACTCCTTCGAGTTGAACCTAGCTTCTTCCTTCTCCCAGAGTTTCCAGAATGTCCTGAATTCTGTGTTGCCATATCATCCGGATCCAGTTTTAAATCCTGTATGTGAACAACTGGGCATGTGTTTTCACATTGCTCTGGTTTTGATTCTCTGTTTTTTGGATTTTCTAGATGTTCTTCAGACATCATATGGTACTGTTCAGATACAACTGGCATGTCTAATCTAGCTTGTGTTTCAGGAATAAGTGTCATTGAGCCATGAGTAGGATCCATACCTTGCTCACTTTTCAAGGATGGTGCAAGGGTATCAACTGACAACTCATTCATAGCAATCTGTAGCTCAGTCAGTAAGTCTGAACTAGCTGCTTGATCTATGAATTGTATTTCTTCTGTATCTTCCACATCCACATTTTCATGTGGCTCTGTAATATCAGTCAGTCCTTCTGCATTGCTTACCTCATCAGAGACCACAGTGTTTATCTGATCAGCTTCAGTGGATAATGTGGCAGGTGGTGTATTGATCCCTACAGTTTCTATTTCAACTTCTGATTTAATGATTTCTTTTTGTTCAGTTGTCATTGGTGAGGCAACAATGTCAAGTGACACCTCACTAATATTATTTTGTGGGTCAGTGAGCAGGTTTGAAGTAGCAGTTTGAGTTATGATTTGATGTTCAATTTCTTCTGTATTTTCTGGATCTTTCCATTCTTCTTCCTCTCCTTCAGTATGTGGTTGGTGTCTTCCATGGGGTTTTCGTGTTGATCCAAATTTCTTCTTTTTCTTAGTTTGAGTTTGTGTGTGGATCTCTGCATTTCTATTTTCCACATTCTCCATACTATTTCCATCATTTTCCTTGAAATCAGGATGCTCTGTTGCAGGTGATGGATGGTCGATAGTAGGTAAACCCAGATCAGAGGTTTGAGAGGATACTTCACAAACCACATATTGTTGTGAACATACTGTTGCAATGTCCTCTTTCATAGAGTTTTCAGTAGGACCAGCATTTATTTCTTCATTTGTATCATTGTTCTCTTCTGCAACAACCCCAATGTCGGTACCTTTTTGGTCTGCGATCTGTTCCTGTATATTTTCTTTTTGTGTTAGTGCTTCATATTTGTTTTTCAGGTCACTTCCAGGGATTTGCCCTCTAAGGCTCTTTCGAGTTGAACCCATCTTCCTCCTTTTCTGAGAGCTGCGAAATTCCACATTTTCTTTTATCACATCAACCTGAGACGATTTTGATTCCGGTGTCTGAACAAATGGGCTTGTGCTTTCACATTGCTCTGGTTCTGATTCCCTGTTTGTTGGCTTCTGTAGATGTTCTTCAGATATATTTTGGTCAGATACAACTGCATGAATATTTTCTGTGTTCATTTGCATGTCTGACATGGCCTGTGTTTCAGGAATGAGCTCCACTGGGCCACATGTAGAATGAACATTAAATTCACTGTCACATTCATTAGCATGCTTTTTGACTGTTAGGGACACCTGTTCTATGAAAGCATCATCCTGTATTGTTGTGATGATTGGTTCCATTACTTGCTCATTTAAAAGTGTTGACTCTGCATCTTTCTCCTCATTCACTCCTGGTTTTTCATGTGGCTCTGTAATATCAGTCAGTCCTTCTGCATTGCTTACCTCATCAGAGACCACAGTGTTTATCTGACCAGCTTCAGTGGATAATGTGGCAGGTGGTGTATCGATCCCTACAGTTTCTATTTCAACTTCTGATTTAATGATTTCTTTTTGTTCAGTTGTCATTGGTGAGGCAACAATGTCAAGTGACACCTCACTAATATTATTTTGTGGGTCACTGAGCAAGTTTGAAGTAGCAGTTTGAGTTATGATTTGATGTTCAATTTCTTCTGTATTTTCTGGATCTTTCCATTCTTCTTCCTCTCCTTCAGTATGTGGTTGGTGTCTTCCATGGGGTTTTCGTGTTGATCCAAATTTCTTCTTTTTCTTAGTTTGAGTTTGTGTGTGGATCTCTGCATTTCTATTTTCCACATTCTCTAAGCTATTTCCATCATTTTCCTTGAAATCAGGATGCTCTGTTGCAGGTGATGGATGTTCGATAGTAGGTAAACCCAGATCAGAGGTTTGAGGGGATACTTCACAAAGCACATATTGTTGTGAACATACTGTTGCAGTGTCCTCTTTCATAAAGTTTTCAGTAGGACCAGCATTTATTTCTTCATTTGTATCATTGTTCTCTTCTGCAACAACCCCAATGTTGGTACCTTTTTGGTCTGCGATCTGTTCCTGTATATTTTCTTTTTGTGTTAGTGCTTCATATTTGTTTTTCTGGTCACTTCCAGGGATTTGTCCTCTAAGGCTCTTTCGAGTTGAACCCATCTTCCTCCTTTTCTCAGAGCTGCGAAATTCCACATTTTCTTTTATCACATCAACCTGAGACGATTTTGATTCCGGTGTCTGAACAAATGGGCTTGTGCTTTCACATTGCTCTGGTTCTGATTCCCTGTTTGTTGGCTTCTGTAGATGTTCTTCAGATATATTTTGGTCAGATACAACTGCATGAATATTTTCTGTGTTCATTTGCATGTCTGACATGGCCTGTGTTTCAGGAATGAGCTCCACTGGGCCACATGTAGAATGAACATTAAATTCACTGTCACATTCATTATCAGGACTCTCGTTAGCATGCTTTTTGACTGTTAGGGACACCTGTTCTATGAAAGCATCATCCTGTATTGTTGTGATGATTGGTTCCATTACTTGCTCATTTAAAAGTGTTGACTCTGCATCTCTCTCCTTATTCACTCCTGGTTTTTCATGTGGCTCTGTAATATCAGTCAGTCCTTCTGCATTGCTTACCTCATCAGAGACCACAGTGTTTATCTGACCAGCTTCAGTGGATAATGTGGCAGGTGGTGTATCGATCCCTACAGTTTCTATTTCAACTTCTGATTTAATGATTTCTTTTTGTTCAGTTGTCATTGGTGAGGCAACAATGTCAAGTGACACCTCACTAATATTATTTTGTGGGTCACTGAGCAAGTTTGAAGTAGCAGTTTGAGTTATGATTTGATGTTCAATTTCTTCTGTATTTTCTGGATCTTTCCATTCTTCTTCCTCTCCTTCAGTATGTGGTTGGTGTCTTCCATGGGGTTTTCGTGTTGATCCAAATTTCTTCTTTTTCTTAGTTTGAGTTTGTGTGTGGATCTCTGCATTTCTATTTTCCACATTCTCTAAGCTATTTCCATCATTTTCCTTGAAATCAGGATGCTCTGTTGCAGGTGATGGATGTTCGATAGTAGGTAAACCCAGATCAGAGGTTTGAGGGGATACTTCACAAAGCACATATTGTTGTGAACATACTGTTGCAGTGTCCTCTTTCATAAAGTTTTCAGTAGGACCAGCATTTATTTCTTCATTTGTATCATTGTTCTCTTCTGCAACAACCCCAATGTTGGTACCTTTTTGGTCTGCGATCTGTTCCTGTATATTTTCTTTTTGTGTTAGTGCTTCATATTTGTTTTTCTGGTCACTTCCAGGGATTTGCCCTCTAAGGCTCTTTCGAGTTGAACCCATCTTCCTCCTTTTCTCAGAGCTGCGAAATTCCACATTTTCTTTTATCACATCAACCTGAGACGATTTTGATTCCGGTGTCTGAACAAATGGGCTTGTGCTTTCACATTGCTCTGGTTCTGATTCCCTGTTTGTTGGCTTCTGTAGATGTTCTTCAGATATATTTTGGTCAGATACAACTGCATGAATATTTTCTGTGTTCATTTGCATGTCTGACATGGCCTGTGTTTCAGGAATGAGCTCCACTGGGCCACATGTAGAATGAACATTAAATTCACTGTCACATTCATTATCAGGACTCCTGTTAGCATGCTTTTTGACTGTTAGGGACACCTGGTCTATGAAAGCATCATCCTGCATTGTTGTGATGATTGGTTCCATTACTTGCTCATTTAAAAGTGTTGACTCTGCATCTTTCTCCTCATTCACTCCTGGTTTTTCATGTGGCTCTGTAATATCAGTCAGTCCTTCTGCATTGCTTACCTCATCAGAGACCACAGTGTTTATCTGACCAGCTTCAGTGGATAATGTGGCAGGTGGTGTATCGATCCCTACAGTTTCTATTTCAACTTCTGATTTAATGATTTCTTTTTGTTCAGTGGTCATTGGTGAGGCAACAATGTCAAGTGACACCTCACTAATATTATTTTGTGGGTCACTGAGCAAGTTTGAAGTAGCAGTTTGAGTTATGATTTGATGTTCAATTTCTTCTGTATTTTCTGGATCTTTCCATTCTTCTTCCTCTCCTTCAGTATGTGGTTGGTGTCTTCCATGGGGTTTTCGTGTTGATCCAAATTTCTTCTTTTTCTTAGTTTGAGTTTGTGTGTGGATCTCTGCATTTCTATTTTCCACATTCTCTAAGCTATTTCCATCATTTTCCTTGAAATCAGGATGCTCTGTTGCAGGTGATGGATGTTCGATAGTAGGTAAACCCAGATCAGAGGTTTGAGGGGATACTTCACAAAGCACATATTGTTGTGAACATACTGTTGCAGTGTCCTCTTTCATAAAGTTTTCGGTAGGACCAGCATTTACTTTTTTATTTGTATCATTATTCTCTTCCGCAACAACCCCAGTGTCGGTACCTTTTTGCTCCCTGTTTATTGCTTTCTCTAGATGTTCTTCAGATATGTTTTGGTTCTGATCAGATACAACTGCATGAATATTTTCTGTGTTCATTTGCATGTCTGACATGGCCTGTGTTTCAGGAATGAGCTCCACTGGGCCACATGTAGAATGAACATTAAATTCACTGTCACATTCATTATCAGGACTCTCGTTAGCATGCTTTTTGACTGTTAGGGACACCTGGTCTATGAAAGCATCATCCTGTATTGTTGTGATGATTGGTTCCATTACTTGCTCATTTAAAAGTGTTGACTCTGCATCTCTCTCCTTATTCACTCCTGGTTTTTCATGTGGCTCTGTAATATCAGTCAGTCCTTCTGCATTGCTTACCTCATCAGAGACCACAGTGTTTATCTGACCAGCTTCAGTGGATAATGTGGCAGGTGGTGTATCGATCCCTACAGTTTCTATTTCAACTTCTGATTTAATGATTTCTTTTTGTTCAGTTGTCATTGGTGAGGCAACAATGTCAAGTGACACCTCACTAATATTATTTTGTGGGTCACTGAGCAAGTTTGAAGTAGCAGTTTGAGTTATGATTTGATGTTCAATTTCTTCTGTATTTTCTGGATCTTTCCATTCTTCTTCCTCTCCTTCAGTATGTGGTTGGTGTCTTCCATGGGGTTTTCGTGTTGATCCAAATTTCTTCTTTTTCTTAGTTTGAGTTTGTGTGTGGATCTCTGCATTTCTATTTTCCACATTCTCTAAGCTATTTCCATCATTTTCCTTGAAATCAGGATGCTCTGTTGCAGGTGATGGATGTTCGATAGTAGGTAAACCCAGATCAGAGGTTTGAGGGGATACTTCACAAAGCACATATTGTTGTGAACATACTGTTGCAGTGTCCTCTTTCATAAAGTTTTCGGTAGGACCAGCATTTACTTTTTTATTTGTATCATTATTCTCTTCCGCAACAACCCCAGTGTCGGTACCTTTTTGCTCCCTGTTTATTGCTTTCTCTAGATGTTCTTCAGATATGTTTTGGTTCTGATCAGATACAACTGCATGAATATTTTCTGTGTTCATTTGCATGTCTGACATGGCCTGTGTTTCAGGAATGAGCTCCACTGGGCCACATGTAGAATGAACATTAAATTCACTGTCACATTCATTATCAGGACTCTCGTTAGCATGCTTTTTGACTGTTAGGGACACCTGTTCTATGAAAGCATCATCCTGTATTGTTGTGATGATTGGTTCCATTACTTGCTCATTTAAAAGTGTTGACTCTGCATCTCTCTCCTTATTCACTCCTGGTTTTTCATGTGGCTCTGTAATATCAGTCAGTCCTTCTGCATTGCTTACCTCATCAGAGACCACAGTGTTTATCTGACCAGCTTCAGTGGATAATGTGGCAGGTGGTGTATCGATCCCTACAGTTTCTATTTCAACTTCTGATTTAATGATTTCTTTTTGTTCAGTTGTCATTGGTGAGGCAACAATGTCAAGTGACACCTCACTAATATTATTTTGTGGGTCACTGAGCAAGTTTGAAGTAGCAGTTTGAGTTATGATTTGATGTTCAATTTCTTCTGTATTTTCTGGATCTTTCCATTCTTCTTCCTCTCCTTCAGTATGTGGTTGGTGTCTTCCATGGGGTTTTCGTGTTGATCCAAATTTCTTCTTTTTCTTAGTTTGAGTTTGTGTGTGGATCTCTGCATTTCTATTTTCCACATTCTCTAAGCTATTTCCATCATTTTCCTTGAAATCAGGATGCTCTGTTGCAGGTGATGGATGTTCAATGGTAGTTTGAGAGGATAAAAAAGTTTGCGAGGATAATTCAGAATGCGTAGGTTGTTTTAACGATTGTGAGTCTTCCTTTGTAAACTTTTCTGTTGTACCAGCATTTATTTCTTCTCTTTTATCATTATTCTTCTCCGTACTATTTCCATTTTCTGGGCCTAATAACGTAGATCTATCTGTAAAAGCCATTTCTTTCTCTTGTTCATACATGTCCTCATCTTTGTTTTTTTCTTCTCTCTGTCTTCCAAGAGACCTGCGCATTGATCCCATTTTTCTTCTGTGACTGTTTGTGCTAATCATCATATGAGCTTCTTCTTGAATAGGAGTAGTGGTAGCTTGTATGATGTTTAACACTGGCACTTGAGCTTCTTCAGCTGCATCCATTGGTTCAGCAGAAGTTATGAGCTGATCAGTATTTATTGTAACAGTAACCAACTCAGTATATTCCGATAATTTGGACCGTCCTAATTTCATATCTGGATAATTATTTTGATGAAGCTCTTCTAATGATATAGGTTGACCATTCTTGCCTCCCTCCCATATTGCTTCTTCATTTTGTGCTATACTTTCAACCACTTCGGTTCTGCTTTCAATTTTGAGGACCTCAGTGTCAACCAGATCTGATAATAATACATGTGTGGTATCCACCCCTCTGCAAATTTTTTTTACCATTACTGTTTCCTCATCCTGTCTGTCAAGTACAGTACATTCTTCTGTTGAGATGTGCTGAGGTTTTTCTTGTGAAGTGTTTGTGTTCTCATTTTTAACCACACTTTTAATCACATGTTCATCTATTATTCCTGCGTCATGTTCCCTGATATTCAGTGATGCTGAAGACTGGGGATAACATGTTTCAGGAGTGAAGTTGAGTGTTCCGTCCTCTGAGATTGGTGTACTTTCTTCTAATCTTTGTACCTGAATGCTTTCCTTCATAGCATTATAACTGTCCTTCTGGTCACCTCCTGAGATCAGTCCACTAAAACTCATTTGAGTTGAATCTATCTGTTTTTTCTCAGAGGGGCTAAATCTCACATTTTCTGGTACTGCATCATCCTGACCCAGTCTTGATTCCTGTATGTAAACAATTGGAGATATGCTTTCAAATTGCTCTGCTTCTGATTCTCTGTTTGTTGGATTTACTAGACATTCTTCAGACATGCTTTGCTTCTGACCAGGTACAGCTATGGCATTAGACACCTGCATGTCTAATTTGACTTGTGTTTCAGGAATGAGTTCCATTGTGTCACTTGTAGGAGAAGCATGAACTGGGCTGGCACTTCCTTTATCAGGACTCTCAATACCATGTTCTTTGACTACCATGGATACCTGGTCTGTAAATGTATAATCTTGCATATTTGTGATGACTGATTCCATTTCATACTCATTCATAAATGTGGACATGCCATCCTTTTCATCATCCACTCTTATAAAGTCCTCCTTGGTAAAGATTTCTGTGGAACCAGCATTTATTTCTGCCTTTATGTCATTTTTCTCCTCCTCAATAACCTCAGTTTCTATGTCTAAAAGCTCAGATCTATCTTTGATGACTTTGTTGAGCATCTGATCAGAACAAGTGCCTTCCTTTGACTGCATCTCCAATTCAATATGTTGAAGGTTGTGTGTCTGGCTGCTGGTTTCTGTTTCCTCATACAGTGTTTCAGCAGGAATTAATTCAGACTCAGTGACAAAATCTAACATATTTGTTGAACTTACTTTAGACAATAACAATGGATTTGAAGTTGTAGACTGCATGTCATCATTCTCCACCTCTCTCCCTGCCCCTATATCTCTATATTTTTGTTCTACATCATAACACATGCCTACCTCTCCATCTGCACTGCTTTCCCCTGTCCAACATCTGGCCTCAGAAAGATCATTTTGTTCTTCTCTGTAACATTTAATTTCACTGTCACACTGGAATTTTAATTCACTTGAAAGGAATTGGTGTGAAGATGTTCCTACTTCTTGATCTTTCAGCTTTAGTGGTGAAATTATGTTTCTGTCTGGCTTCATTGCTTGGTTTAGGTTTGTTGCAGCCACCCCTTCATCTGAATCATTGTGTATTCTTTCCCCAACCACACTTACCTCCTTGTACTCCTCAAGGTCCTCTCTGAATTCTGTACTTTCAGACTTGTCAATGTTCTCCTTAGTTAGCTTTAAAGTGTCATCCTTATGCTCAAGGAGGTGGTCAACTATGTTCTCATCTTCTGTGCTTGCTTTGGTACTAACATTTTGCCATATAACTGTAGCCAATTTGCCATCTTGATTCCCATGCTCATGTTCATTTATCAAAGAGGCTGATCGTAATCCAGTAACTTCATCTTGTTCTGTATTTTCAGCACTACAACATTCTAGTGTGTCTACATCTTCTCTTTCTTTTTTATCTTCTTGTTTGTGTCTAATGCTAAAATTTAAACTGGATTGATCATCCATTGTTTTGTGCACCGTGTGCTCTGGCATAGATGGCTTATCATTGTGTATTAGGTGTCTCTCTTCTCTGTTATCATTAAGAGGTGAGTAAGTTGTATCTACCATGCTTTTGTGGCCTGTGGTGTTTGGTAAGGAGGCTGCTGGCTCACTGGAAGTGTCCATTTGATGATATACTTGCAAAGATTCATCTAATTCCTGTAGTGGCACATTACATTTGGTTGGTGTGACAATACTGAAATCAAGTGCGGTACGTATTAAATCTTGACTGAATTCTGCCTCCTTGGATTGGTTAAGTTCAGAAGAAGAGATGTCCATGGGTTTGCTTTGTAGGACTGCTTCTAAATGTTGGTGTTTGACATTTTTGTGATCGTCTTCCTCATGCATGATGGTACCAAGGTCCAAATGCTTCTTATGTACGATGGAGCTTTCATGTTCTGAAGACTGACTGGGTGCACAGTCCAATAGAATTGTTTGGTTTTCTTTGCCTCCATCCTCTTTTATGAGTGCTTCTACAGTCACCCCTTGCTCATCAATAGCACCTTCACTTAGCTGCACTCTGTGCTCTTGTTCATCCTCGTAAATTCCTTCAAATTTAAAGTTTCTGTTGCTCTTGCGAGTTGATCCCATTTTTCTTTTTTTAGTTGTTACTTCAGCTTGTGCCAACAGATCTATGAAATCCTGTGACTGTGGCTGAGGAGTAACTTCGAAGACTGAAGTGTTTGGGTTGGTGCAAGCTATAACTGGCTGATTCGAATGAAGCACTGAAGACTCATTAGATGCTTGGTTTTCTGAAACTGTGTCATGCTCCTCATTTCCAGGGTCTGGGAATCCATCATCAGTTTCTTTTTCTTCAGTATCTCTGTTACGATTTTTGAAACGCCGAGAGGAGCCAAGCTTCTGGCCCTTTTTAGGCTTTCTGCTTGACATGATTGTTCACACTTTGCCCTGTAATCACATAAAAATAAGTGTGCCTATTCAGAGGTGCCTTTAATACTGCTTTATAAGACTACACTTCAAATGGAAACCAGTGACTGTTAAAGGTTAAGTTTATGACTCATTCTTCTAATGCATGCAGAGCAACAGAAATAAAAGGTGTGTGTGTGTTGGGGGTTGGTGTTGAGTGGTGTGGAGGGCCCCTGATGCAGAGCTTCATACTTAATCCGAAGTATATCTGTTGTGCTAGATTTGTGCTCTGATAATGTGAAACACAATTAATGGTGTTTGCTATTAATAATAATCATATTCATTAACATGGTGTTTCCATGTTACATTAATGTGATATTGGCATTGCTAGATAAAAGAAAATTACCATTGCTACTACATTTTTGGACATATGACATTGTATCCACATTTTGGTGGCACATAGGGAGTAGTAGGATGATGTAAGACTCTTGCCTAAACTAAAGTAATTAAAGCAAAATGCTTATCACATGTAAAACAATTTGACATTCACAAGTCATTAATTAGGACCTTTCTTAATGCTAAAACAAAGCTTACATCAAAGCAGACATCATCTAGAAAAAAGGTCTTTCCTGACATTCACTACATCAACATAAATTTTCAAATTAATAAAAGTTTATAAAAGATCTCCAGTTGACATAAAACTACTATATTGTTCTAGCAGTAAACATTTGCTCTTGAAAGCTCGTTAAGGAAACCATGCTGCAACCTACCTAAGATGTCTTCGAGATGTTTATCAGGAAACTGTTCACTTCTACATGTCCTAGTGCAAAGTGAAGAAAGTAGCTGTTAAAGGCTCTTGTAGTGCTGCATCTAGTAATTATTGCCCAATGTGTAGCTTCCTCCTTTGCTGCTAACATGGTTTTCAACTTCCTGTGCTGTTGACACATTGTGCTATGAGTAAACCATGACGTTCTTTCGGCTGCGTAAGAGGTGCTGGCCAGTTCTCATGTGTGAACCGCGTAAAGCGCTTAACACGGGTTACAGTTTCATTTCTGTTTAGTTTCAGAACATCTTTTTTGTTTGCTGTTTATTTTATCTAACTCTCTTGTTATCACAATCATGACATTTCCCCTTTCACGCCACTGTGCTTCAATTATACAACTTTCCCCACACTTTAACAACATAATCAGCTAAATTCAAATGATCAGACTTTTAAAAGTGAAGCCTTAGATCTTTGTGTTACATGAAAACTCATATGGTAAAATAATTTTGCACCATGATCAGCTATTATTACACAAAATATGCATTGTCCAAGTTCATTGTCAGAAATCCTGCCTACTGCATATGTACTGATGTTTGTTTTTGACTAGGCCTCAGCCCCCTTAAGATATGGTCTTCGTTCAGTCTCATCTAGTCCTGGTCTTGGACTTCTCTTAGACATGACAGTGGCAGTCTTGACTATAACCCTCTGTGTAACAGTAAAATCCAAAATCCAAATGTTATGCATTACTACTGCCACCTAATTGTAACAGTTTTATGGGTTTGTTGTAGATGATGCTGTTTACATGCTTATAAAATTTAGTTTATTGAAATAGTAATGCTGTGCATATTGAAATACGAAAAGTTATTTACTACATTGACATAACAGTGACAATAAAGTACCAATACCAGTTTTGAATAAACAATATTATTGCAACTCAAACTCAATCCTTAACTTCAGGTGAATAAAAGAAAGATTGGACAGAAGAATAGAGGAGAAAATAGGTTTTATTGAAAGAACAAAGGGTGCAAAACCAGTTTAACAATAAATTAAGTTTTATAGTTATAATTATCCAGAGAATATTACTAGACGAGAAACTTTTTATGAGCAAACCATAAAATGAGAAGAAAAGAGGATGTGAGAAGAGGACATCAAACAAGTCTTTTATTTAGCTAGGAAGGAAAAAAACAGATGAGCGGGCACTCAAACTGTAACACTGCAATCTTACCTGCATAATCTTGAGAAAGATTGTTAAAGTTAAAGATTTCGTTCTGGAGACAGAGACCTGTCTCTTTTCCTTTCTCTGCTTATAGATCTAGAAGAAGCAAGCACTTTAGAGAACATCTAGCTAAAATGGGTGAAAAAGGAGATGGGGTTCATAACACTAACCCGCTGCGACTGCAGCTAAAGTTCCTCCTCCTGGGGGACCTAATAAAAAATATAAATGGAAGTCACAGGGTTTGGTTCAACCAACTGCAAGACCCAAAAATGTAGGAGCTAATAGAGGTTCTGGAGGCAGCAGTCAAAATGAGCTAAAATCTTTCCACCTTTTTTATTTTAATGACCGGGACATATTTTTAATATTACATATGTAAAAAGCTGCACCTGGGCGGCATGGTGGCTTAGGGTTAGCACGTTCACCTCACACCTCCAGGGTCGGAGGTTCGATTCCCACCGTGGCCCTGTGTGTGTGGAGTTTGCATGTTCTCCCCGTGCTGTGGGGTTTCCTCTGGGTACTCCGGTTTTCTCCCCCAGTCCAAAGACATGCATGGTAGGCTGATTGGCATGTCCAGAGTGTCCGTGGTGTATGAATGGGTGTGTGAATGTGTATGTGATTGTGTCCTGCGATGGATTGGCACCCTGTTCAGGGTGTACCCCGCCTTGTGCCTGATGCTTCCTGGGATAGGCTCCAGGTTCCCCGTGACCCTGAAAAGGATAAGCGGTATAGAAGATGGATGGATGGGTCCATAACACTAACCAGCTGCGACTGCAGCTAAAGTTCCTCCTCCTGGGGGACCTAATAAAAAATATAAATGGAAGTCACAGGGTTTGGTTCAACCAACTGCAAGACCCAAAAATGTAGGAGCGAATAGAGGTTCTGGAGGCAGCAGTCAAAATGAGCTAAAATATTTCTGCCTTTTTATTTTAATGACCGGGACATATTTTTAACATTACATATGTAAAAAACTGCACCTGGGAGGCACGGTGGCTTAGGGTTAGCATGTTTGTCTCATACCTCCAGGGTTGAGGGTTTGAGTCCTGCTGCGGCCCTGTTTGTGAAGAGTTTGGATGTTGCCCCCATGCTGCGGGGGTTTCCTCCGGGTACTCCGGTTTCCGCCCCCAGTCCAAAAACATGCATTGTAGATTGATTGGCATGTACAAAAAGTGTCTGTGAATGTGTGTGTGTGATTGTACCCTATGATGGATTGGCACCCTGTCCAGGGTGTCCCCTGCCTTGTGCCCCATGCCCCCTGGGATAGGCTCCAGTTTCCCTGCGACCCAGTAAGGATAAGCGGTACAGAAAATGGATGGATGGATGGAAAAACCGCACCTGGAATGGACTTTTCCATGCGTACATATTGTCAACAAACCTACTTTGAAAGTATTATGAGCTTATTATAATTGCTACTGTACTATATGTCTGCTGACATTATAGAATTTCTGGTTAGATTTGCTCAGGGGAAAACCTTATAACAACAAATGAGTCTGTCTGTGTATAAGGAACTTGTATTAATAATCTCACTGCCAAAACCAGCAAGCACAATCAAACCCTCACATTTTACAGTTCAGATAAGCCCACACTCATTTGAGTGAGTCTACCATATGGTGAGAAATGGACTAGATCTGGATTAAATATAACTGAATATGTTCGTGTGTTTGTAAGTAGGTTCACTATAAATAGATTTACCCTATCGTATAGGTATACTATAAGGGCATTTTGCCTTTACTGCTCTTTGTGCAAAACCCCAAAACCCACTACAGCCTCCACTAGCACACAGTAGATTACTACCTACACTTCATCTTTTTGTCCACCAGATGCCACTACTGTGTACTGTGAGGAAAAGCTTCGAGTAATGATCTCTTTCGAAACGGTTGAGAGTAAAGCACCACTGTGGCATCACTATCATTGGTCTTCTACTGCTTTATACTATAATGTTAACTGTTGATTATGATCACCACAGTCTTTATGATTACAGCAGGTGTTCTTATAACAACTGTTATCGAAAAGGCAATTATACAAATAATAACTGCATTTTTTTTTTTACCTACCTGCCTACAACACACACGGCTATCAATCTAAATTGTGAACTTTGTCCAAAGAAACAACATAAATAATACTGAAAAACATATGGATTGATAAACACATTTTTATACTTTAGTTTTATTTGGTCTGTGTTCCCTTTTATTTCGCTTTTATACTCTTTTAACAACGGTAATGTATATATGTAAATAACCTATATGTCAGTATTGTGTAGGAAGTAAATTTCCGATGGTAAAAGGCAAAGCTTTGACTTGTAGTCCTTTATGGTGTCCATTTTCATTTCGCGGACTACACATACATTAAAGCAACGCGTGGGGTGTGTGTGTGTGTGTGTGTGTGTGTGGTGGTGGTGGTGGTGGGGGAGTGTCGACAAATCAGATACAACCGTCTCATCCGGGCATCCTGGCCGTACGGCCCTAGAAGGCCTTTGCAATGTAAAGACCGCGGTATTTCCGGTTTTCAGGACTGGTTATAACGCTAAAAACAGGGAACAGTACCAAGGCGCCATTAATGATACGACGGTGGTACCGCTGTATACAGATATTTAAATTGTTTAACAAATTGCAGTACAGAGTTTGTCATTCTTATGCTTAGTCCTGTTTGTGCTTAGTTACTTGGTTTAGTTACTTTATTTACTTATTTACTTTACTTATTTTATTTACTTATTTTATTTACTCGCCTTACTTGCTTACTTATTTATTATTACTTTATTTACTTAGTTCTTTTACTTACCTACTTTGCACTATTTGCTTGCTGCTTCCTTATTTTACTTGCCTTACTTTGTTTATTTTCATCTCAGTTTGAACTTCCTCAAAGCAGTTCAGTAATATCCAATAGATGTTGTTATGCAATAAATATTGCCCTTAATGGGCTTTAATTCAGAGGTGCATATGGTGTTGGAAGAAACAAGAACACTAAAATATGCAGGCCCTTGACATTTATCTACATTTCTATTATGTATCATGTAGACATTTTAAACTGCTTCTTTAAATTGCAAAGAGTCCAGAATTTGTTTATTCTAACTGATAAATAGTGATTATTCGCCTCACGCTAGCTAAATAACTAATAATAAATAAATAAATAAATAGACATGCAAACTGCATATGCACAGGGCAGAGGTGGGAATAAAACCAATTAAATTGTGAGGCAAGCATACTAACCACTAAGCCCCTCTGCCCCTATTATTATTATTATTATTATTATTATTATTATTATTATTATTATTATTGTTGTTGTTGTTGTTGTTGTTGTTATTGCTGTTGTTCTTCTTCAACTACAGTGGTAAAAAAGTAATAATAAAATAATAATAATAATGAAGATACTTCTGACATCAGTGTGACATCTATGTTGGTAATCAAGTATGGATTCAGCTCCAGTTCTGGGATCTCACTGCTCTGCTCACTTTAGAGTTTTCCTTGCTTGCATAACATCTATCAGCTAGATAATGAGTTAATGAGTTAAATATGGTGCTTTGAGGACAGGGAATGCAAAACTGTGTATGGCAGTGTATAACTGTAACTGAGAACTTTTTATATAAATCACTTGTAAATTATTTCTCTTGGATGAATTCATTTAACCTTTAGGGCAAAAAGGGAGGGGAAGATTCGGTCAAAAACTAAAGGAATAAGCACATAGACTCAGGTATGTAATACAAATGCCTTGTACTCACATAAAAAGCATTATGCTGCCTGCCTTTATTTTTGTATCACTCGACACATTGTTATGAAGGTGTCTGTGTGTGTTTGTGTACATGTGTGAGTGAGAGAGAGAGAGAGAGAGAGAGAGAGAGAGAGAAATATCTTAAAGAGAGAGAGAGTTTAAATATTCTCCTTATAGGCTGTATAAGGCTGAAATGCAGTCTTAGTAGAGTGTGAATATGTTTAACCACAAGTGGTAGAGCATGTACTTTTCAACAGATGAGCACTGTACATTCTGTTATATTTCACTTCCTGATGACCGTGTAACCTTATGTGAACTCACCCTCCTATCCATTACACATACACACACACACACAAACACACACTCACACACACACACACACACACACACACACACACACACACACACACACACACACACACACACACACACACACACACACACACACACACACACACAAGAGAACAAGAGAAAGCAGTTTATGGTTATGGTTAGCCCAGTTGGTCACCTATTGTTATTTACCATTATTTCATGGATATTGAATAACTGAATATTGTGCCATTGAGAACTCATTTAATGGTGCATTGCAAATTCAGGTAACACTAATAGAAATATTATAGTCAATGTCTAGCTCTCTTTATTTACATACCTGCCACTGGACCAAAGAATGCACAGTCCACACGTACTTTCAGTTATATCTGTATATTTTAATTGGAATAACAATTAACAGGAATGTCAAGCAGCCGTAGCCAAGGGCCTCATTGCAGGGGGAATATTGCAAGCAACAATCCAGAGCCCCAAGATAGAGGTGCAAAAATATTTTCTAGTGATCTGTTCTGATAGAAAATATTTTGAGATGTGCAACTAGGTTTAGAAATACATTACACAGGGAATCTATAAAACACATTATTCAAAATACTTTATTTATTTTATTTACTCTGTGGGGTACAACATTAATATGCTGCATATAATACTTCATGTTACCACTGCAGTCAAGCTGAAAGCTATTCCTAGGACAACATTCAAAATACAACTTGCATGTATCATATTTAACAAATTTACATATTTAGAATGCATATTTATATGCCCAAGCATAGATGGCCATATATTTAGATCAGCATTAGCAAATCATACTAGAGTGTATGTCTTTCTAATTCATAGTCTTATTTATACTTATTTTCAGGCTGAATGTTTTAAAATCAGTTCAGAATAGATTCTGTCATTAAAGGGTGTTATTTCAAAACACGCATGTGGTTGAAAGACAATGACACTAACCTTACATTTAACTGCATTTCCATTATTTATCATGTAGGCATTTTAAACTGTTATGTCAAATAAACGAAACCTCAAACTCATAACAGTCCTTAACAGCGGTCCCTGAAAGTTCTCCAAATCAATAATTATTTTATCTGTAGTAGTACAGTATTTGATAACAATCTGTGACTAATATCAAGCAATATGTTGTTATTACTAATACATGTTAAATGTGCGCTGACACCACTACAGAATGGCTCAATTACAGTATAACTACATTTATATTTATATTCACAGAGTTTGGTAGATTTCCTTATGTGTTGCAATTTACAGACATGCTGTGTAGTCTTGGTGGAAAACTCATACTGGTACAAATATGCCAAGGTTTAAGAATACATTTAGGCCAAAGCACTGTGAGTTGGGAGTTAGCAAAGAACAATTCATGAAACAACAGACTCTGAGAAATGGTTTGGTGCTTGTGAGAGATGTGAAGATGCCATTCAGTGTTCACTGACTTGTCTCTGTCTGCAAGTGTTGCATGATAATATTCACATTTACACTTTGGTGCAGAACTGTCAGTCATACCAAACACTTAGTGACCTGTTAACTTAAAAACTATCTGAAATCTAATATACATAATTACTTTTAAAATATTATGTATTCTCAAATACACAAGCATATAATTGGAGCAAATTCTTTTAGAATATGGTAAGAGCTAGAAAACAAGAGATATGATATCTGTGTAGAGAAATGGGCCCAGGTTCTTATTGTGTAGAGGGCTGTGAGAGTGGTGTCCTTGAATAGCCTCCTGCTTATTGTTAGCTTCTTGTGCCAACTTTAATGAACATCTTACACACAGCAAAAATAGCATTCTGCCTTCCTCAGTGATCACCCTCTGGAGGGTTGTGTACCATCAGAACTGAAATGAAACTAAAATGAATAAGGCTATATTTTGCAGCTTGATACTCTAAAATGCTGTCCGAGGAGTTAACACACTAATATACTACATATAGTGAAGACTTGGCCGTTTTAATTGTATAATGGCAAAACAATTTAATTAAGAGATATATAAGGATACAGGAGCTACACACTTTGTACACACTTGTAATGATGTGACAAATTATAATGGTCACACATTTTGTTTTATTCCACTAAAAAAGCCCTCAGTCTTGAACTCGGGCGTTTGTTTCAGTGTGATTGAACAGGAGAACATCATGTCTTCTGTAGCAAAAGTACATGATGGAAGCACAGGAGTAACAGCATGTTATTTTGGTTCTAACCCCCATGGCTGTATCAAGTGAGTTATTCTTTCGTGGGTACACAAAAGACTGACAGTTGTTAACCCCACTTGACTAAGTGTGCTCCTTTTACAGAACTGAGATTTCCATCTGTTGTCTGGTGTACTGAATGGCTTCTATAAGTCTATTTTACTTTGTACTAGGAGAACTTTACTTAACTCATAATAGCTCTATTCACAGAAACGTGATTATTTTCCTGTAAGGCATTTTCATTTCTGTTGGCAGTACACCATACCTTGTTTTCCTTCCTTTTCCTTTCGTTGTTTTTCCCTCCTCTTTACTAAAAGATGTGCTGATTAGTTTCTAGATAGTTCATTATAATGACTGTTCCTGATTGTGAGAGGAGTGAAAAAGCAGACATTGCTGACAGTGCAGGTTAAGGTTTAGGCTAAAAATAGGTTAATGTCTCACACAGCAGTAGCAGGAAGAAGAAAAAAAAACATAGTCGTTTAGAAAGGAAGTACACGTTTAGAGCTGTAATATTAATAAACTTGGATTTGATGTTCCAGTGTTGTTTGTAGCGCGTTATATGGATGTGGAGTGTGTGTGGCTCTGTTCACTACACACACTGTTCCCTGGTCGATTCGGCACAGAACGGGTTACGGGTCACAGTGTCTACTAGGACACAGTGTTCTCATCACAGCGAGCTACAGCGCAGCCGGAACATTGTGTTACTTTGTGGATAGTTTACAAGAACCTGCCCTTCGCCTTTTTTTTTTTTTCTTTTCACTATAGGCTTCAGTGCCCATCCTTCATTCACTCCGCCTCCCAAGTTCGTCGTTTCCTCTCACCCCCCCAGCCCATGTGGCTTTGTTGTTCAGCGTGAGCGATGTAAAATAGCGCCGCTGGAACATTTAGTACTCACGGTGGAAGAGGGCGGGTTTCTTCCCCGGCAGAGGCAGTGGCAGCGCGCGGCGCCCTTAAAGCGGTACGGGTACATGTTGCACTTGCCGGCTAAAATTGTGGAAAGTTCCCTGGGGATTATACAGTCAACCGCATGAGAGGGTACGGAGACAAAAGAGAAATATTGTAAGTATTTTTAATTTATTTATTTGGTTATTTATTTATTTATTTATTTATTTTACACACCAACCATGACACGACCCATTAATTCAAACCTAGGCTTGTAATAGCTTGCCACACTTTCAGAAAAAACGGGTACTCGGCTGTTCCTTTTCCATGTCGCCTGAGAGGGTAGACCTTGTGTAACCTACCTTTACTAGGCTGTCTTTTACCTAATAAGGGACTTGTAGTGTACCTTTAAAGCTTTATCCTAAAAAAAAAAACCCACCAAAAATACCTGTTCATTTGAAATCATTCAAAAGGTACACTATAGCCACGTTTCCATGTGAAAGGCACATATTAAAATCACAAACACTCCAGCAACAAGGAAAGGTACAGTTTAATAATAATAATTTCTCCATTTCATGTTGCTACAATAAGGTCATGAGCTCTTCGATTACAGGGAATTCAACTAGTTCACCTTCTTATATGGACCATCTTAAAACGTATTAAAGTTATTGAACCTACATATTAAATTCTTTTCATAACATCACATAAGCACTCACCTGACATCCCAAAACGTTATCAAGCTATAATATTGTCTTTATTCAGAGCTAATATAAAGTGCAGACAGCAAATATAACCTAATGTAGGTTACTTTATGCTATAGACTACAGTTGACTATAAGAAAACCACAAGAAGACCAAGTCATCTTTTTTTTTCCTTTCTAATGCTCGAGTTCAGAAGAACTCCGTGAACCCGAATGGCCATCCAAGAGCTCATGTGGGGTCACAGTCTCTTTCTCATTCTCCCTGAGTCTATCTGAAGACTGTCCTAATATTTGCACCAAGTATTTAAGGTTGGTCAATAAGGTTTTTGTTGATGATAAATGAAACTTACATGATCCAATAAGAATATCAGTGTGAATATGCTGCCTTTTCTTAGCTGTCTACATACAGTGCAAGCCTGGAGGGTTTTCCTAGAATTTATGTAAGCATGTGCTTGTAGCCATGTTCCTGTTTTTCAAGAACAGAACATACCTGCTAGTGTGAATAACATCTATAAGAAAGATGGTAATCTGCCATCAGTGGAAAACTGAGTTGTTTACAAATCAAGTGAATTTTCTTGTAAAAATAAATAAATAAATGAAGGTCAAAGAAACAAAAGATCTATAAATTGCATACTGACACGTACTTGTATGCATGCCTGCGTGTCATTGTGTTTGAACCTGAGATGTTATCTAAGTGTGTTCCAGTGTCGATGATGTGTGAGGACAGAATGAATCAACTGTGGTTCATTCGCCTCTTTGTCTAAGAAGTACTGGATGTGATCGAGTTACACTAGTAAGCTGAAGTTCAATTTAATTATCAGATGAAGAATGATGTGAGGATGCATCACCACGATGTAGGTGGCTTTCAGATAGGTGTATAATTTGGACAGTATTTAGTATTTACCAGTACATCTAAGCAGTGGGGCAGTCAGGCATGGAATGATGGGAGGCAGATTAAGGTTGTGCATATATATATATATATATATATATATATATATATATATATATATATATATATATAAAAGGTTTTTCTCCTGTGTGTGTGTATATAAGCAAGTTCTTTGAGAGAAATCCTTGAGTAATAGTGTGTATCTTGCAGAACTGAACTGAATGTTCTCTGCTCTGTTTGGGTTTTGGTCTTGTAGCTTGCATATGAATGGTTATAAAACAACAAATATGTTTGGTTTAATATTTGGAGCTGAAATGATAAAGATTGGTCTCTGGGACCCAGTGTGAAGATATAAATTTGGTATACGCAACTGGATTGCGCCAGAAACTGTGAATAGAAGGAACATGGTGTTCCCCAGCACAGACTCATGAGTGTACACTCACACATACACCTCCTCTTACCAGGGACACACACACACGCACAGAGCTGACAAAGTGCCTCTGGATAAACATATATACAGATTGGAGAAAATCAGATAAGAGACAAAGACACTCTGACATTCGGTGTCTCTGTGTTTCTCTGTCTTACATAAACTTAAATGCTTAATTGTACATCTGATAAGATTGTGAAGAGGCTCCTTGTGTGTGTGTGTACGTGTGTGTGTGTGTGTGTGTATATGTGTGTTTGTGTGTGTGTGTGTGTATGAGACATTAAAAAAATCTTAAATTTAACATCGGTGGTTTGCAGTGTTTTTTTTTGTTATAAATAATTTTGGGGAAAATCAGTTAGAAAACACTACAATCTGTACAATGAGGACTGATGATGGAAATTATTGATCCATTTTAACAGTCTGAAGCTGATCTGGAATTACCAGATGCCGTGGATATTATTGTTTAGAAGCCCTATTAAATAATGAATTCAGTGATTCATTAATTTAGTTCTTCCTTCATTATCTATTCTGTATTGTATGATCTTGTCAACTGTAGGTTGAATTAAAGACATGTTATAAAGTCAGACATTTGGCTATTCCACGTTTATTAGTGTTTTATTAGTGAGTGTTTTAAAATAGTAGGCGAAACAGGAAGCTGTAAATTGTTATGAATAGAGGGTATGCTACAGATGCAGTTATAAGTATAAGATGCAAATGTAGCCATTCTCTACAGTTTCCAGACTTACACAAGTTTATACAAAGGTTTCAGACTGTGTAAGCAAGAAACTCTGCAGTCACTCAGTTTTGTTGTTGTTGTTGTTGTTGAGGAAAACACATTTTCCTAAACCCCTGCTTACAACAGGATATTGAAGCAAAATATTGTGTAATAGATACAGTTGTGTATCTGTTATTACACACTCTGAATGATGCCAAATCAAACTTGCATTACTCAGTGTCATACAGATTAAGTCAGGCCTGTTTTCAGAAAAGGGAAGAGTAACGAGAAGAGTAACAAGTGAACAATGTGACATTTAATCATTGGTAGCTTTTATTATCCTGGTAATGGCTACATCTTAGTCTCATAGATGATGACTTGAGTTGTATAAATTGTGCTGAATATATATTTTTCAGCCATAACATTAAAACCACTTGCCTAATATTGTGTAGGTCCCCCTTGTTCCACCAAAACAGCTCTGACCCGTCCAGGCATGGACTTCACAAGACCTCTGAAGATGTGCTGTGGTATCTGGCACCAAGATATTAGCAGAAGATCGTTTAGGTCCTGTAATTTGCTAGGTGGAGCCTCTATGGATTGGACTGGTTTGTCCAGTACATCCCACAGATGATTGATCAGATTGAGATCTGGGAAATCTGGAGGACATGTCAAAACCATGAACTCTTTGTGATGTTCCTCAAACAATTCCTGAACAAGTTTTGCAGTGTGGCAGGGCTCATTATCTTGCTGAAAGAGGCCACACCATTAGGGAATACCATTGCCATGAAGCGGTGTACAACAATGTTTAGGTAGGTGGTATGTGCCAATGTAACATCCACGTGAATGCCAGGACCCAAGTTTTTCCAGCATAACTTTGTCCAGAGCATCACACTTTGTCAGCCAGCTTGCCTTCTTCCCATAGTGCATCCTGGTGCCATCTCTTCCCCACGTAAGCGACACACATGCACCCAGCCATCCACATGGTGTGAAAGAAAATGTGATTCATCAGACCAGGCCACCTTCTTCCATTGCTCCATGATCAAGTTCTGATGCTCACATGCCCATTGTAGGCGCTTTGGGCAGTAGACCAGGGTCAGCATGGAAGCTGTTATGTGCTGTGTGTTCTGCCACCTTTCTATCATGGCAACATTAACTTTTTTCACTAATTTGTGCTACAGTATCTCTGTGGGACCGGACCAGACTGGCTAGGCTCCCCACTCCCCACATGCATCAGTGAGGCTTGGGCGCCCATGACCCTGTTGCTGGTTCACCGGTTGTCCTTCCCTGGACCACTGCATACTGGGAACACCCAGGGGTGCCGCTAAGGTTTCTGGGCACCCAGGCTAATTAGTACTCCGGGCTCAAGCGCCCACCCTCCAATGATCTTTTCTTGCCACGTGTAAAAACAGTCAATATCAATAAGCATAACAATTATTGCATATTCAGTAAGAGATTATAAAGAACTAAATTTTAACAGTTTATTAAATTAACTAAAATTATGCATTTATAACTGTATACAAATAACTATATATACAGTACAAGTAATTAACACCATTGTACTTTCTCTCTCGTACACAGATACTATAGAAACTCTGTCTGGATGTCTTTATAAGCTGTCGACTTTTAATTTCATATTCCCCAAGTACCAAGAACAATGAACTTTATTATTATTATTATTATTATTATTGTTGTTGTTGTTATTAATATTAATAAGTGATTAATAAGTTTCACACACCAGCAGCTCCAGAAAGAAATGTAGAAATTAGCTAAAATAGTGACAGGATCATTGAATCGGTGAGTTGAACTTGAGAATCAAAACGGTTCTATTAGTGAATGAATCATTCAGACTGGTTTTATCAACAGGATTCTCCAATTCATTGAAATGAACTGACTGAAACAAACGATTCACTCACGAATCTGACATCATTACAACACTTCTCTCATAAACTCACTCAGGACAATTAAAGCAGATTTATATGATTACATTCAATTTCGATCGATTCCTCACAGAAAGGCTTCAGAAAGTTTGGATATATACAACACTGGACTAGTTTTATTGTCACTTGGTGCTTTTCCGTCCTTTTTTAAGCTCAATGCTCCATTACTATTGCACGATTGCATGGAAAAACATACATTCGTGGAAATATTGTGTTCCAACTTCCAAGGATAAACATCGGGGTGAGTAACTGATAGAATTTCTATTTAATGTTAATTATACGGGCTAGCTCCAGAATCATACCACAAAACAGGGAACATAAATCACCTTATTTTTTGAAAAGCTGTGTTCCCCGTCTTGCTCTCTTTTTTTTTTCATGTTTTTCTTTCCTCTTTTGGTATCCCGATTTTGTCTGCGCCATCTCTTGCTATCTACCTGATGCGTGTAATGACTCACAACTGTGAAGTGCCGCGTTTCGTTTCTGAATAATCCGTGAACGTCTTAAGGGGACACACACATGCACTTGGCACAGTCTGAGGGCATTCGTTATAGCGTGCTTCTTAATAGATTATTGTGCAAAGAGGTCATTTAAATTCCAAAATCATACAGGAACACCCCATAAGACCTGCCATTTTGGAGATGCTCTGACCTGGTCATCTAGCCATCACAATTTAGCCCTTGTCAAAGTCACTCAGATCCTTACGCTTGTCCATTTTTCCTGCTTCGAACAAATCAACTTTGAGAACTAACTGTTCACTGGCTGTCTAATATATCCCACCACTTGACAGGTGCCATTATAACGAGATAATCAATGTTATTCACTTCACCTGTCATTAGTAGTTTTACTGTTATGGCTGATCGGTGTATTAATAGAGATTCTGTTTGAAATAAAATGTCCAAAATACCATGCTATATATTTTTATATTATACATTTATTTTGTGTGTTTTTACACAGCTGCCTATTTTTATAATCACATCAATTCAATATACAGTATAGGAGTAAGGATCCATTATAACATTATAGTACATATGTTAACATTTCATATTGCATGTAAAGGTAATGTGTTTGTATATGTATTTGTTTTTTAGGGGAACAAGGACACGTCTTCAGGAGATGGCTAAATTTGAGGATGTGTGTCCAACTGCCCAGTCTCCTATTGCCCTATTTGCTTCACAGGGTTTAGACATTACTCAAAACAAAGACCGGGGCGTGTGCAAGGCTAGTAAAACTGTATTATATCACTATCACTCTTTCTGTCCATCTCAGTCAGGATTTCTCAACTGACATAATATTTTCATTGTGCCGGAATGATGACTCAGCCTCTAAGAAATGAACTGAGAAAATCGTTTTTTCTAAATTTGGAAGTTGAATTTGAACGTAATGACTGTATGTAGATTGCTGCTGATAGTAATACTGATAAACATCCATCACAAATATGTGGTTTGGGAATTTATAGAATTGTTGCCTAAGCCTTGATATTTATCCATATGAACATGTGAATTATGCATTTAATGTAGAGTGATACGTTGTGCTGAGTGTGTTGGTGGTAGAATGCATAATTAAAGCATTATTTATTATTATTATTATTATTATTATTATTATTATTATTATTATTTTACATATTATTTAACCATTCAATATTTTCAAGTCAATTTTGGAAAAAAGATTATTTGAATTTAACATCCCTTCATCCCAACTTTTGAAAAGTAAGAAATATAGAGAATTGTTTTAACTGAAACCTCCAATACAAATCTGTATAATAAAAAAAACCATGGATGAAAAATAAATAGTGATGAAATATCTCTATCCAAACTGTCAGTTTTCTCTACAGCAGTTAAGTGAACACAATGACTTATTTTCAGGCATCAGATTTTACCTTGCTGGTTCAGCTAAAGTGTTCAGATCTGAATTACCAGATTTCTTAAATGAACATTGATAATGGAGAGGACTCTCTTTTATAATCTCCATAGATTGTGAAGCGGCATGGTACAGAGGAAGAGAGGCCTATGATTGGGGACAAGGTGCATGTCCACTACACTGGAAAATTGCTTAATGGGAAGAAGTTTGACTCCAGTTTTGACCATAAGAAGCCTTTTGTCTTCAATGTAGGCAAAGGTATTGCAATTATATTGAGCAATTTCTCTTAAATTAACTAGGTAATAATTTAGCCATGATATTGTTTTTGTATGTGTGTGTGTGTGTTTTTTTTAAATACCTGTAGCAACAAGGATTTAAAAATCCCAAACAGGCAATTATAGTCATAACCATATAATTATAAGCATAAACCATAAATTGCCCAAAATATAAGTTACTGGTTAGACACGAGCCTTTATCGAGCTTTTTTTCTCTTTTGCCACAAATGTAACTTACACTACTGTGAAGTAGTAGAGACATTTCAACTGAGATGTTGAAATGTTTACATCAGTGTTAAATTCACTGTTAAAATACTGGTTTGTGTCCATCTATATATGAATTGCATATTAATAATGTAGAGAACTAGCCTACCTCAATGTCATTGCATGTTTCTGGTTAATACCTGTGGGAATTGGATGTTCTCTTTGTTCTGGGAAACTAGTCCTATTCCTCTTCCTTTTTTGTACTTTTGTAGTTTATTTTGTAACACCTACACATTTGTACTAGGCAAATGTTGAAATTTCTGAAATTGAAAGCCAATGCACTTAGTCATGCATGTCACGTAGAACCTTGTATTATTATGCCATAAGTAGTTTCTCCTATATTAAACGATGCTGATGCATACCATGTTCTACTTGTTTCAGTTGCACCTCCCTGGACTGCATTTATATGCCCAAGTGCAAGTTTGTTTTACATGTTCATTCTGTGAAAGGAGCATTGTGTATGGGTACAAGACATGTCTAGAACACTAAGTTAGGTGTTTGATTGTAAATTTGGACTGTTTATTGGTTTTATGTTGTCTGTTTGTAATTGTGAAATGATTTGCTACTGCCTATCTTGGCCAGGACGCTCTTGAAAAAAGCAATTTGTAATTTTAAGAGCCTTTCCTGGTTAAAAAATAAAATAAACTAATGGCACACAGGAATGTCTTTATTGCATTTTTTATGATGGCATTAGTGCCATCAGATAGCATTAGATATTGAAGATGTCTTCTCTATTGCTGTCTTAAAGGTCAGGTGATCAAAGCATGGGATATTGGTGTGTGTTCCATGCAGAAAGGAGAGGTGTGTCTTCTGATGTGTAAGCCAGAATATGCCTATGGCTCTGTTGGCAGCCCCCCAAAGATCCCTCCAAACTCTACACTATTGTTTGAGGTTTGCATTTTGTACAGAAAGACTTTTCTTTTTATTCATGCTTTTCAATGTGGTTAGACAGGATGAGATTTATTACATATTATCACCACCAGAAAAAAAAGTTTTCTAGAAGACAAGTAGTTGGCTAATATATTCCCTCTGCTTGCTTTTCAGGTAGAGCTCTTGAGTTTTAGAGGGGAGGAACTTACAGAGGATAGTGGAATCTTAAGGAGAATTAAGGTCAAAGGTGAAGGCTACAGCAATCCCAATGATGGAGCAACAGTTCATGGTATATATATATATATATATATATATTTCATTAGAATGCTGGAATTCTTGATTTTAGGGATGCACCGAATGTTCATCGGCCGAAATAAGTGAAAAGGCCGAATAAATTTGAACGAACAATGACGTGTTTGATGACGCGACCAAATAGCCTAGCAACCAGAGTGAGACACGCGAATATCACGACCTCCACTTCTGGCAGCACGCTCCGAGAGAAGAGCGGGCGCGCACGTGCATGAGTGCTCAGCGAGGGCATGCTCTTCGGATGTTGACAACCATGACATTGTTTACTCTGGACACGTGTGTTTGTTGTTCCGGAGTATTCTGTCACGTCGCGAGACGTAAGGGAGTAGAGTACGGAAGCAGGTAAAGACGTATTTATTTAAGGGCAGGCAGACAAATCCAAATCGTAATCCAAAAAACGTAGTCAAGACAGGCAAAGGGTCGGGCGATCGGCAAACAGGCATAAACAGGGCAAAGCAGGAATCAAAGTCGCGGTCACAGAAAACAGTCAAAACACAAAACAAGAAACATGAACTAGTACTATGGACTGGGAGCGGAAAAACCAGCGGGGACTAAATGAATTAATCTATAGTTTAAACTAACTAAATCTATCAAGGAACATAACATTAACAACGTATCTAACTATACTATATCCACTATAATACTCCACGAGGTGTACAGGGACATGAGCGGTATATATTCCCAGTATAATCAGCTGTATACAACCCAATAGAACCATTTTCTGCACTCTTGTCAATGCACTTTTTAATGCTCTTTGTTGTTGTAGGCTACAGAGTGTTCCATTCTTTCAGCAGTCAGTTATAAGCCTAACGTAGGCTATTCAAGGGGGGCTCAAAGATGACATCAAAATATTTCTATTTTACTCATTTATTTATTTAAAGTTATATTGTGCCTTGTTGATAGCCTAAGCCTGCTGGAATGAAAAAAAAAATGTTCAGTGTTAAATAAATATTTTGAAACTGTAGTTTTTGGAATTGATTTTTTCTTTGAAAAGCAAGACAAAATAGTAAAAAGCACATTTTAACTATTTAATTTATGCAATGGTGAAAAAAATGGTAAAATAAATGGAAAAAACGCGAAAAAAACGTGTTCGGTATTCAGCCTTCGGCCAAGTTTTTCATTATATTCGGTTTTGGCTTCAGCCAAGAATTTTTATTTCGGTGCATCCCTACTTGATTTATGTATTTTTGGATGTGTGACAAACCTGTACATTTTTTTTGTGTGCTACAGTACACTTGGAGGGAAGGTGTTGTGGCCGTTTGTTTGATTCACGGGATGCCACATTTGTGGTGGGAGAATCTGAGGACATGGGTGTTCCTCTGGGAGTGGATCGGGCCATGGAGAAGATGCAGAAAGGGGAATGCTGTCTATTATACTTAAAACCCAAGTAGGTTCCAAAAATGGTGGTTCACCTCAGGTCCTCATGATTGCAACCAGAATTCTAGTGATTATATTATATTATATTATATTACATTAGATTAGATTATAATACAACTGCAAATTGATAAAAAGGCACACATGATTATATCACAATATACTGTTCATCATACATTAAAATGACTATACATGCTGCTGTGAAAATGGCTATACAGTGTAGGCTACTCATACTAAAATATTTTAGAAATTAAACCAAAATCTAAGATAAAACAAAGGCAACCTGAGTAAACACAATATAGAGGTTTTAAATGGAAATGTTATTTATGGAAGCAAAATAGTTATCCAATACCAACTGGGCTTGTGTGAATTAGTTACCCAATTACCCAAATTAACTAATTAACTAATTACCTAAAACTGTGAATTGTGGTTCAGCTGGACTAGTCACAACCAGGCCTGATTACTGCAAACCCTGTTCAATCAAATCAACACTTAAATAGAACTTTATCAAGAACATGAAGTATATTAAAAGGTTTTACCCACTAACACATCATACCAAAGTTGAAAGAAATTCCAGAAATTATGAGGAAGAAGGTGACTGAAATACCTAATTCTGGGAAGGGCTAAAAAGCTATGTCCAAGGCTTTGGGACTCCAAAGAACCACAGTGAGAGCCATTACAGTAGGCACAGTCGTGAAGCTTCCCAGAAGTGGAGGACCTTCCAAAATTCCTCAAAGAGCACAACAACTACTCATCCAGGAAGTCACAAAAGACCCAAGGACAACATCAAAGGACCTACAGGCCTCTCTTTCAACAATGAAGGTCACTGTTCATGACTCCACTATCAGAAAGACACTGGTCAAAAATGGCATCCATGGAAGAGTGGTGAGGTGAAAAGCATTGTTAACCCAGAAGAACATTAAGGCTGGTCTGAATTTTTCCAAAACACACCTTGATGATACTCAAACATTTTGGGAGAATGTTCTGTGGACTTATGAGTCAAAAGTGGAACTGTTTGGAAGACAGGGGTCCCGTTACATCTGGCATAAACCAAACACAGAATTCCTATGGTCAAGCATGGTGGTGGAATGTGATGGTGTGGGGATGCAAGGCAACTTGCAATAATTGAGGGAAACATGAATTCTGCTCTTTACCAGAAAATCCTAAAGGAGAATGTCCGGTCTTCAGTCCGTAACTTGAAACTCGAGCACAGCTGGTTTATGCAAGACAATGATCCATAGGAGTGAGTCCAAGTCCTAGAAGTAAGTGAAAGTCTGATCTCCAGTTATCAGACGCATTTGGTTGCAGTTATTGGTGCTAAAGGTGGCACAAACAGATTTAAGGGGACACTTAGTTTTCACATGGGTGATAGGTGTTGGTTAACTTTTTTTGCTTCAATAAAAAAGACAAATAAATAAAAACTGTATTGTGTGTTTACTCCGGTTACCTTTGTTTTATTTTGTATTTCATTTTAGGATCTAAAACCATATAGTATGAGATATATGGGCACACATGATTAAATTACAATATACTTTTCATCACACATTAAAATGGTTATTTATATTATGCCATATATTACAGTGCATCCGGAAAGTATTCACAGAGCTTCACTTTTTCCACATTTTGTTATGTTATAGCCTTATTCCAAAATGGATTAAATTCATTATTTTCCTCAAAATTCTACAAACAATACCCCATAATGACAACATGAAAGAAGTTTGTTTGAAATCTTTGCAAATTTATTAAAAATAAAAAAACAAAAAAAAGCACATGTACATAAGTATTCAGAGCCTTTGCTCAATACTTTGTTGAAGCACCTTTGGCACCAATTACAGCCTCAAGTCTTTTTGAGTATGATGCTACAAGCTTGGCACACCTATTTTTGGGCAGTTTCTCCCATTCTTCTTTGCAGGACCTCTCAAGCTCCATCAGGTTGGATGGGGAGCGTCGGTACACAGCCCTTTTCAGATCTCTCCAGAGATGTTCAATGGGGTTCAAGTCTGGGCTCTAGCTGGGCCACTCAAGGACATTCACAGAGTTGTCCTGTAGCCACTCCTTTGTTATCTTGGCTGTGTGCTTAGGGTCGTTGTCCTGTTGGAAGATGAACCTTCGCCCCAGTCTGAGGTCCAGAGCGCTCTGGAGCAGGTTTTCATCAAGGATGTCTCTGTACATTGCTGCATTCATTTTTCCCTCGATCCTGACTAGTCTCCCAGTTACTGCCGCTGAAAAACATCCCCACAGCATGATGCTGCCTCCACCATGCTTCACTGTAGGGATGGTATTGGCCAGGAATCAGGTGTTCAAGATTGGGTGCCAGTGATTAGAACCTGCTTAGGGAGTGCAGGTAGAGCCTGTCTTATGTAAACCTATCACATATAGTGTCTGGTGTTCTCTTTGCTATTGAGGTGTGTGGTGTCATCTTGCCAAGATCTAAAGTGTTCTGTAAAGCCTTCAGAAAAAAAGGTTGTGAATGCCTATAAGCCTGGCAAGGGATTTAAAAAGATCTCCAAATTATTTGAAACACATCATGGCAGAAATGTTATGGTTTGGGGTTGCTTCGCTGCCTCAGGGAATGGACAGCTTGCATTCATTGATTCAGCTATGAATTCTGCATCATATCAAAACGTGCTTGAAGATAATGTGAGGCCATCTGTCCAAAAGGTGAAGCTGAAACGAAAGTGGGCCTCTCAACAGGATAATGATCCTAAGCACACTGCCACACTGTTGTGTATTTGCACTTTATGTACTCTTGCGTACTGTTCAGTGTTGCACCATGGTCCTAAAGAAACACCATTTTGTTCCAATGTATACAAGCTATATAGAGGAATGACAGTAAAAACCCACTTGATTTGACTTGAACTACACCAAGGCATGACTCAAAAAGAAGAAATGGCGGGTTATGGAATGGCCTAGTCAAAGACCAGATTTGAACTCCATTGAAATGTTGGGGGGGACAGGAAAGGACAAGGACAGACAGTACATGCCAGAAGACTGTCAAAAATCTTGCAACTGAAAGAATATTGCATGGAAGAGTGGTCAAAAATTCCAGCAAGCTAATGTCAGAGACTGGTGGACAATTATGCAAAATGCCTACAAGAAGTTATTTCTGCTAAGGGGGGCAATACCAGCTTCTGAGGCCAAGGGTGTACTTACTTTTTCCACAGAAGAATATCATATCTATTGCTATTTCTGTTGAATAAATTACTGAAAAAGCTAATTTTCCTTTGTACAAGTATATCAACTTCATTAATAGGCACTGTTTCAGAGAGGATCAAGTGTTAGCTTGTACAAATATCTAAAAAAAAAAAAAAAAAGCCAACAATTTCCATCGGGTGTACTTATTTTTTCACATGACTGCATATTGTAATATTATAATGTGTGCCTTTTTATCTATTTGTAGTTGTTGCAGTGTTGACACAATGTGTATTGTATTTTGCAGATATGGCTATGGTAAAGAAGGAAAACCAGAATTGGACATTGGACCAAATGCAGAACTTTTGTACGAAGTGACACTCAAAGATTTTCAAAAGGTGAGGCCTTGAGCCTAATACCTCCTATTTAGGTTATTTATCGAAAGTTTAACAAGTTCATATCAATAGCAACTTGAATAATCTATAAAGTTACTTGCAAATCAATCCAACAGAGCTTTAGCTAAACTTACATTTACATTTACATTTATTCATTTAGCAGACTCTTTTATCCAAAGCAACTTACAAATGAGAAAATACAAGCTTATATCATAGGAGTTTGCATGTAAGCAAATATAAATTTAGATCAAATTCCAGGACCTCAATTTGTACTAGTATGGAATTAAAATCGTTATTTAATATAGAACAACAGCAGTGTTCTGGGGCAATGAAAGAGAAACCACTCCCTCAGTGTTCATAGAACAAAGGTTTAGCAAGCTGACATTTTTTCCTCAGGCCAAAGAATCCTGGGAAATGGACTTGAGCGAGAAACTAGAACAAGCAGTTTTGGTCAAACAGAAAGGAACACAGTACTTCAAGGTGAGAAGTCTGTTTTTTAAACACCTTTGTTTACTGTGTGTGTGGCAGCTGTATGTGTCCAGCAGATAATGTAGCAATCGCTGTTTGGCTTTAAATACGCAGATAATTAAGAGCCTATGATTGGATCATTATTGCAGTGATTAATATATTTCAGCTAGCAACAATTCTTTTAAGTGATGCAGAGTGTAGCTTCTCATTTCCTAAACAGCCAATTCTGAAGACGTATCCCATGGTCGTAGAAAAGATGCTACTGTGTTTCAGAAGGGGCAAAAATATTGGTCTGCAACAAGCAAAGAAAACAACTAAAGAGACTGCTGAAATCCTGTAAGGAGAGTGGTGACCTTGAGAAAGAAATGTGGTTGGAAATATGAATGTTCCATATCTTGAATGATCGTGATCGAAGATCTTTAAAATGCTTGGCCAAGTCACATCGTAAAAAATCAACAGTAGAACTCATGGCTATGTTTAATAGTGAAAGTAAGAGCATTTCCACATGTACAATGCGACGAGAACTAACAGGACTGGGACTAAACCGCTGTGTGGCCTAATCAGTGTGAGGCTAATCAGATTAGAACTACTTCAATTTGTTAGGGAGCATAAAGATTGCACTGTGAAGCTATGAAAAAAGCTCACATGGTCTGATGAGTCCAGATTTACCCTATTCCAGGGGTGTCCAATCTTATCCAGAAAGGGCCGGTGTGGGTGCAAGTTTTCATTCCAACCAATCAGAAGCCACACCTGAGTCTACTGAAAGCCAAGATCAACTGATTAAACAGGTGGAATCAGGTGTGGCTCCTGCTTGGTTGGAATGTAAACCTGCACCCACACACCGGCCCTTTCCGGATAAAATTGGACACCCCTGCCCTATTCCAAAGCGACGGGTGCATCAAGGTAAGAAGGGAAGCACATGAAGCGATGCACCCATCATGCATAATGCCTACTGGACAAGCCTCTGAAGACGGTGTTATGATCTGGGGTTGCTTCAGTTGGTCAGGTCTATGCCCAGCAACATTATGTGGCAATAAAATGAAGTTTGCTGAGTTCCTGAATGTACTGAATGAGCAGTTTATCCCATCAATGGATTTTTTCCTGATCGCACAGGCATATTTCTGGATGACAATGCCAAGGTTCATCGGGCTCAAATTGTGAAAGAGTGGTTCAGGGAGCATGAGGAATCATTTTCACACATGAATTGGCCACCAGTCTTGACCTTAACCCCATTGAAAGTCTTGGGATATGCTGGAGAAGACTTTATGGAGTGGTTCGACTCTCCCATCCTCAATACGATCTCAGCCAAAATTTAATGCGACTCTGAATATAAAAAATGTTGTCACATTGCACAAGGTTGTCGAAACAATGCTATGATGAATGCACGCTGTAATCAAATTTAAAGGTGGTGCAATTAAATTTTAGAATGTGCGATTTTTTTTTGCCAGGCAGTGAAATAATATATATATATATATGTGTGTATGTGTATGAGCCTCCACTGTCAGTGCTTTGTAATCATCATTAAGAAGCTTTGCGCCAGGCCACAAAACACTACACCATCAATGATTGTTTACCTACAACAGCATGTCCCATCGTGTTTTATTCCTTAATTACTCTACATGGGCTACATAAGTGTTGATCTGGCCTATCATGCAACTCTACTTAAAAATGTGCTAGAATGTAAACTTGATATTTATCAATAAATGATCAAGTCATGAGTCATGGATTCACTATATTAATTATGCTTGAGTATGATTTTTAGATTTGTAGTAATATCACTGTATAATGTATAAGCATGTCACTGTGGCATTTGAACAAATTGTGATGACTGTGAATATGCCTACGTTGTTGTTTCAGGCTGGACGATACTACCAGGCTATCATTCAGTATCAGCGTATTGTAACGTGGTTGGAGATGGAGTGCGGAGCTGGAAAGGAGCAACAACAGTCTATTCAGGCCCTCCTGCTTGTTGCCCATTTAAACCTGGCTCTGTGTTTCCTACGGCTGCGGGAATACTCTCAAGCTGTGGATAACTGCAACAAGGTATAGCACTGGATACATACCTCAACATCAGAGTAGCTGCACAATGAAGACTTAACCATAACAGTTTGTGAATGTGTACTGTTTGAACTGCTTTGGTCTTTGCTAGGTAGTGGAGCTGGACTCTGCGAATGAGAAAGCACTCTATCGGCGCGGTGAGGCTCGTCTGTTGAGGAATGAATTCAGTCTGGCTCTAGTGGACTTCCGACAAGTTCTGCAGGTCAATCCCACCAACCGTGCAGCCCGTTGCCAGATTGCTGTCTGCCAACGCAAAATACGTGAACACCATGAGCGTGATAAAAAGATCTACGCCAACATGTTCCAGAGGTTTGCTGAACATGATGCGAAGGTACAGAAACTGTCATGATCTCCATTTCTTTATAACGTGTTATAGAGCTGTTAAAATGTATAGTTAAGTTCAGTTATTTTGCTGCTCACTTCTATTGAAATTAAATAGTAAGCAAATAATTTCAGCTACAACAACCAAGCTCAAACCTTTTAAAATTATGTGTCTGAAAAGTATAAGACCATTTAAAATAACACTAAAGATCCTTGATTTGAAAAAAAAAAAAAAAAACTGGCTCCAGTGTAAGCACTGTAAAACTCAACATCATGCTTAGATATCTTTAAATCTTTAAATGATAATGGGACTAGAAATATTTTTCGGAATAGTCAGAAAGTAATATGTTTGTGCTGCTGCAGGTGAGCCGATTAAAAAGGAGTAAAGATGAACGTGGCGTGCTAGATCAAAACTGCAAGGCTGTGAAGAAGCCACGGAGGAGTCAGGATGGAACCTAATACAGCTCATCCTGTGATGCCTGTAAGGCTGTGCAGTTGCAAGCTGGTTCTGACCATATGTACTTTGTGCTGAGTGCAGTACCGATATGCATGGCCAGCCCCTTTTCACATACCATGACATGACTGCTATCTCTCAGAACCCAAAAGATGAAGGCTTGGACAAGATTAGGCATAAGAGCAAGGGGCTCTGAAGAGGCTATAAACTCAAATGACATTCCGACAGACAATGCACACATGACCACTGGTATTCAGCATCTAACCTCCATCACATACAGCATGATCCAAAAGTCTACGACCACACTGAAAATCTGGAATTTTTCAAAATTTAAAACGTATAATGTTAATGTTCAATATCATGAATATTTAATATTAAAACACTACTTCTAAGTCCCTATTTAAATGTAGGCAAATTTGTGATATTGCCCACTTTAACTGCTTTGTACAAAAGGTCGGATTTTCCTCATGTCTAATCTATTCTATTGAAGCATGTGTTCAGAAAACACTCCATTGAATTTGATTTAAAATGGATTCTAAGTTTTTGTACAAACTTGTGCCATGCCAGCTCCAGTGCACACTGTCAATAAAGCAAAAAGGGGACATATACATAGACAATACCAAGAAACTCTGAAATTCATGTCAGTATTCCAAAGATTGTACTTTTCACTCAAGTTGTTGTCAATAATATAATTTGTAGTGAAAATTGTTGCATTGAATTAATTTGTATACAAAATAGAAGCATTTTCATTAGTGCTCTCAGACTTTTGGACTCCACTGTACATCTGAACCTCACAAGGCATTTGTATAATGTAAAGATTCAATGATAAGAATAAAAGTTGGTACTGTATAATGTGTATTCCACAATGTGGTAACACATTAGTGGCTTGGAATGATTTCAGTATTAGTCTGGAGATGTTGTGGGGAGGTTTGTCAGCATGTTTGTGTTTTGACAAATAACTGCTTTGGATAGCTGGATTCAAATACGGTACTGCCTGTTTAGCCAGCTTTATCTTTCCTAAGCAGTTGACACAAAATGCAGCCTTCCCTGTGGGAACATGGACTAGTGACTATCTGGCCAACTGAAAGGCCTTTAACCCTTTTTTTTTTTTTTTTTTTTTGCACACTCCCTGTTGGATGAATAAAATGTCTGAAAGTCTCCATGCTTTGAATCTCTATGTCTGGCATCTCCTGGTGTCAGGTGTCAATCAGGATCTTGGACTGTATTCACAAAGAATCTTTTTAAGAGGGGAAATTCTTAAAAATGGGCATGTTAATTATAATATTGATACTTAACACAGTACCAGGCACCAGACACATATGTACAGATCCACACATACTGTAGGGGCGTAGACAATCCACCTACCTGCATATTCACATTTTGGGGTGGGAGGAAACCACACAGACAGTAACCCCTGGCTCAGGATCAAACTGGGGACCTTGGAGCTGTGATGCTGCAACTATATATGTTCAACACCACTACGCCACCGTTGTAAGATAACTCTTAGTCAATAGAGGGCAGTAACTTCACAATCCGGAGAAAAAATGTTTAGTCAGTAGAGGGCAGTATCTCCACAATCTGGAGAAAAATACTGGCTGTCATGCAAATGTCTCCTCAAGCAAATTCAAACTGCAGACTTCCTCATTTCTATTCTATCCCCCCCCCCCCCCCCTATTAGATTTTTCTCATTTTTAATGAAACAGTTATCTTGGAAATATTTTTTGACAATATTATCTTTAATATTAATATCACTATTGAATGAGAAATTTCTGAGACTACTTTTTGTATATTGCAGCCTTTTAAAGTGCTTTTTTTGTCCATTAATTTAGGCACTACTGTTAAATTAACACAGTGTTGATAAAACCTCAAACAGAATACTCAGAATATTAAAACTGCTTTCTAGCTGATAAAGAATCATTATCACAGCATTTGCATGATATACTGATATATGATATACTGCCTACTGTCAAGCTTATCAAATGACAAAAGCATATCTTTTGGACTCTTAAAACAACAAGTTATAAATTGTTGGAGAATAAAGTACCTTTTATTACATAACAGTGTTACCATATACACCATACTACATGAAAGACAGTTTAATGTAATGCACTGGAGATATTGGCAGGGGCCATATGCATAAAGCCACGCAGAGTAAAATTTTAGTCTTAAGTGTGAAACATTTAAGAATAAGTGTGATTTAGAAAGGTTCCTAAGTGATAAGTCTAGGTCTCAGCTCCTAAATTATTTAAGAGTGCTGGAGAGGTATCCTAACCTAGTTAGGGGTAACAAGATGGCAGCAGAGAGGTGGAGACCAGATACTTTCCAACAAAGAAAAAATTATGATGACAGAGAGTTGATAAAACGATACAGGCTTCATCGTAAAGGTATTCTTTTTGTTACTGACCTAGTAAGAAATACAATAACTTCTCGCACTCTACGAAACAACGCTCGAAATGAAAGTAATAATGACTCTGCGTTTTTTGGTGACTGGAAAAATGCAGCAGTGCACCAGAGATGACTTGGGCCCTTCACAGTCCACAATAAGCAGGGTCTTAAATACAACTATTGCACTAACCACACCAAACATAATAAGGCAGTTATTGACTTCAATACGGCATCATACGGCAAAAGCAAACTATTTTTATGAGGATTGTGGGCTTCCCCAGAGATGTTGGCGCCATAGATGGAACTCATGTTCGCATCACTGCTCCAACTGTAGATGAGGAGACATACATGAATAGAAAAGGATTCCACAACATCAATGTCCAAGTTGTGTTTGATGCCAAATACAAGATTCTGGATCTTGTGTTTTGTTTCGATTTTTATAAAATTTTATCTGCACTTGCATCTGTCTTCGCCTCCATCACCTGACACCAACTTACATTTTGGGTGAGTAAAACTGGTTGACAATAAAGAACAATGTACAAATTTGTCATCACAACATTTTATTGACACAAAACACATGTACAATCATTGAGCATTCTTTAATCTGTTCAGTTGTGTGTAATAGTGTTTGGGTAAATTACTCAAAAAAGTAATCCACTACAGATTACTAATTACCCCAAAAATTGTAATGTAATCTGATTACATTACTGATTACTGCGTGTAAAAAGTAATCAGATTATTAATTACTTAACTTCATGTTACTTTCAAAACCTATCAAACCTACAAAAATACCCTACAAAGTGAAACTCATAGTTCTTTCAGTCATTTTAAGACACAATGTATGACATGATCAGAAAAAGTTGGATTTATCATAAAACTTGCCTGGGGTGTTGTCACTGTTTGTAGGACTACCAGATGGATAAAATAGAAAACTTTTCTAACTAGGCTAGTTTGGTGTTACTAGCCAAGGGGAGGCACAACTAAGCTATCATTGTATGGGTTTAACTGTTACAGTGCCATGCAAAGTACATTATCTTTCCTTATGCTCTGCTCATATCATGTTCAAGTAAACTGTAACTCATATAAACATTTACATATCTTGTTTTCCTTCTCAGCATCAGAGGATGTTACTGTTTCAGTTTCAACTCCTTCACTGGTCTAAAAAAACAGTCCTCACACTGACTGTAAGCTAGAGTTGGCAGAAGTGAGAGACTGTCAGTCAATAAGACACAAGTGTTTCCATGTATTTTCCTGTAAACCCTGTCTGATTGGTCTAACCTCCATCCATTCACTGAAGATATAAAGTTCCAGGTGGTCTTCTTTTTCCGAAGTTCAGTTATGTAGTGACAAACCGTTCCAAGTGGAGAATTATTTGGGGCTAAAGAAAAAAATCTTCAGGGCAAAACGTGATTTATTTTAAAAATACATTTTACTTAATACTGTTTTCTTAACAATAAATTTGTAACACAAATAACAATGTTACTGACATCAGTTACTTTGTAAACCATTACACCCAACTCTGGTAATACTCACTTTGCCCTTCCAGCAACTTCATTTGTAATTTGAGCTTTTTTGTTTTAAGAGACTCAATGTCATCCAGAGGGGCTGTGTTCTGTGCGAACCCTGTCTTGTAAGGCAGAAGGCTCATAAAACAGTGCAAATGTGTTTATTCAATCTGATGTATTTATTTAATGTCCATAGATTAAAGTAACCAATGTCACATTATATATATATATATATATATATATATATATATATATATATATATATATAAAGCAAACACATTATTACACATACTATTTTCTTCATACCATCCTTGTAATGCCTTCAGTTTGAGCAGTGCAGGGCCTTGGGCATCTGCGATGCCACAAATGGATGGGTTAGCCATTCCCAATATCTCCTCAACTATCTCAGTGATCTCAGACAGTGTACATGGAGGGCCTCCACCTATTTGACATCAAGAATTAAGCTACTCACCACATGTAAACAAAACTTAATATAAAAAAGGGATGTTTAGTAGGCCTAAAATGAAATGTACCAGTGGTTTGTGTGCTTTTTGTATGCTGCAATTCTCTTGTGTACTGCAGCCAAAACATTGTACCAGCTTATCTGGCAATCCTCTGCAGAACATCTTGTCTGAGGAAATGCTGCATTTACAGTGATTGCAATGTCAGGCCATGCATTTTTTTGTCTTGTCTTGTTAAAGTTGGGCTGAACTGTCCTCTTATCATCTCCTTCCATTTAAGGACTGACTGCACTAGAAGAACACTATCTTCCTTGGATCAGTTTGGTTTTCTTTTTAAATCATTAAAAAAAAAATTGATATGCAAGCAACTTCTATCTTTTAAATACACAGCTGTGAGTGCATGTTAGAATTATTTATAGAATTCCTTAAATAGAACCACATGTTTCATGTGCAGATGTGGCCAGAGCAATAAACTGTAATGTCTCTAATGTAAGACACCTAAAACAGTGCTAATTTGACGTTCCCCCGCCAAATTATTATTATTTTTCCCATTATTTGCTTGAAATAAAAGCAGTTTAATGTGAGAGGACGTTTCTTATTTTTGCTGAGTATACAAAATACAAAAAAACTCATGTCAGTATTCCAAAGATTGTATTTTTCACTCAAGTTGTTGTCAATAATATAATTTGTAATGACAATTGTTGCATTAAATTAGAAAAGAAAGCAAAATAGAAACATTTTCATTAGTTTTCTCAGACTTTTAGATTCACTGTACACATAGCAAGGCACTTGTATAATGTGAAGATTTAATGATAAGAATACAAGTTGATATTGTATAAGGTGTATTCCATAATGCTGTAAAACATTGGTGGCTTTGAATGAATCTGGACTGTTGGAGAATAAAAGTACCTTTAATTACATAACAGTGTTACCATATACACCATACTACAGTTTAATGCACCGCTACCTTAAAACTATACTATAATATATTGCAGCATAGTAAAGTAAATAGCATAAGAACCATCATTACACAAAATCTGAATACTAAATGGACATCTAAACATGACTGACATTTAACATGTTAGCAATCATGTACATCACAATTTACAACAAATATTTATTAACACCACCTATTTTTTCAAAACATTTCTAAGATTTAATATTTCATATACATATAGTCATGTAGTTATAAAAAAATTCCACACATACATTTTAATATAGAAAAAAATAAAATAATCATCTTTCCAGTTAGAATGCATGGTGATGAATCACACATTTCTCATGTGCTTTTAGAAGAGCTGCAAGGATGTGAACCAGGACAGTGAAATTTCCAATGTGCAATCAACAACAAAAACGATCAACACCTAGCCAGACTTCTCACAATTCTATATTCTACTTCTATAATTTAAGATCAACAAAGACATTTACAGTACACTTCTCAGCCTCCAGCACCAAACAATACTGCCTAAAATGTGTTCTTGTGCCATTATAAACAATATTTTAAAAAAGTGTCATACGGTTCACACAATTTAGCGTGGATCTGGTGGCGCAGTGTGAGCTTTTCTCAATGGGCCACTGATTTCAATGCTTACTACTTTGTGTAGGGTAAACTATAGTTCCAAAATGATTTGGTGTTATTTTGTGAAATTAGGATCAGAAGTTTCATCATCTGCATTGTATTGTTTGAAGTGGGGGCCATTTTCAAATCCTCAGTGTTTCTAAATCATATCCAGCTTCTGCATGTTCAAAAGTAGTCTGATTACATCTTTCACAATATGGGACCTTTAAAGCTTACTTTGCATGATGCCAAATTGTACTGATGCTTCACGAGTTCTGATCAAGTAATATTTAAAAGTTGCATATCAATACAGTGTATTATATAGTTATTCAATAATAAAATTGATCACACTCTGTTCATAAAATGAATAGCTATGCTGTTCTCTAAATTTGTAGACAATCAACATTTTTCAAATTATGACCCAAAACAGAGGAACAAGAAACTATATAAAAATGAGGTAAAACAACTTCTGAATTTGAATCTTTATGTGAGAAAACAATTCTCCATAAAGATTAGTAAGCACCATGAATACCAAATATGGCTGGAATTCTTTTGTGAAATCACTGCATTATCTGTCTGGAATTGTTGATTTATCACTTCAGATGTTCTGCCCTTTTTTTTTTTTTTGCAACTGGTTATACAGATTCTTTGAACAAAGTGGAGTGTGGAAATCAAGTAGAACCAAGTTAGGATACAAAAGGCACTTTGAATCTCATTAATATTGCTATTTACTTTCCTGTCACTGAGTAGGTGATTAAAGAGCTCTTAACTCTTACAGAGCAAAGGTTTGTTATAGGAACTTCAGATTTGTAAATGTAAATGTAAATGAAAATGTACAGATATGTAGAGTACCTTTTGCAATGATAAATTGTGATCTGTTAATATAAAGGCTATTTATATTTGTAAAAATCACATATTGTAAAGAAAAACAAAAATCTATAGTGAAAGATCATAATGCTAAGAAGTTTTTTAACAAGGGCATCATGCATACACATTCATATGCTCAACAACACACATTCTTTGCTACACTGCTTGATATTAAGATTAATTGTTTTCAACAAATGCAGCCCTAGTCAGCAAAATGCAGAACAATTTATTAAACATAATTTTTGAGAAACTGTTTTTTGAATCAGTAATAGGAGACAAATAGCAAAACATTGCTATCAAGAATAGATGCCATGGCAATATACTTGCCACACACAAAAATACAGGTCCACAGTTTAAAGTGTACAATCTTTTAACTGGTTTTCATGTACTGCATGATTTCACTTTCAAATGTATATGTAATAAACGATATTGCTTTGTTTTGCCAAAGGAATGATTACAGTAAAAATGGTCATTAATTTTATAATGACTGAAGCCAAATAATCTTCTTCAATACGATTATTTGAGCATGTAAACCACATACTATGTGCTTATAATGGTGTTCTTCGCCTTCTGATACATTCTTCTTATGACGTGTGCACTCACGCCTACTAACCCCTTATTGATTTTATTTGCAAAACGTACTCTACACAGTTACAAATAGTGATGTCTACAATTCATGTTTCTTTTTTACAGACTGACAGTTACAATTATTAAAGTGTGCATATCTACACCAACTTCACAGCATTTCTAGTTGAGGAAAGGCCAAAGGCCAATATAAAAGTGCATTTTTGACATATGCATGGTTGACTTAACTATTGCCCTTTGTGCTTCAGGGATGTTCTTGACATTGCAATAAAGCAAGAAATCCTCCATAGCTTCCAGTTGCATAGTGTTTACCTAAGGTCACTTGCTGGGGTGCAGAGAGCACGTAGTCTCTAAGGAAGGTCAAATATTATAAGAAGTCAAAAGATTTCAATGTACAAAGAACCAGGCAGTTTATTGTACACACATACAAAAGTTATTGCTATTTTAGCTGTCTACCACAGTGTATTGGAGTTGAACTTAAATATTTAATTTAATTTTATATAATACTTTCAGCTTGAAGTTATTTACATCCAGATTGGATGAAAGGCATAGGAATTACAGCTCTTTTATATGCGGGTCCCCCAGATTTTAAGGGACCAAACGTAATGGGACAATTGCCTGCTCAGCTGTCCCATGGCCAGGTGTGTTTTATTCCCGCATTATTTTCTTACAATTAAGCATATAAAAATAATTAGAGTTAAAAGTATGGCATTGAGGTAAACCGTCTGTATTTACATTCATGAAAGTGTCTCTTAATTGTAGACTTTGACAATGATAAACACACCATCTCCAGAGTGTTCTTGAATTGAAGGAGTTTTTCTTCAACAAGGAAAGAATTCTGCATTCATTCATTTTAGTTGAATTCCATGATCTTCCAGGCCTTTTGGTGTTGCTGAGCTTGCCAGTGCATTCCTTCTTTTAATGATGTACCAAATTGTTGAGTTGGCTACATCTAAAGTTTCTGCTATCTCTCAGATAGGTCTGTTCTGTTTTTTCGGCCTAATGATGGCCTCCTTCACTTGCATCGACACCTCTCTGGACTGCATACTGTGAGTTCCAATGAAAAGCTACCAAGTGCAAAATCAACACTTGGAATCAACTACAGATCTTTTATCGACCCAATTTGCCATGAAATAACAAGGAAACATCCCACACCTGACCAGGAGATTGCTAACTCTAGCAGTCAATTGTCCAATTACTTTTGAGCCTGTGAAAATGGAGGAGCTTTGTAAAAAAATGGCTGTAATTCCTAAACAGTTAACACAATATTTCTGTGAAACCCCTGGAATTAAAGCTGAAAGTCTACACTTTAAATCACATCTTGATTGCTTCATTTCAAATCCATTATGGACCTGACTGTATATATAAATCTAATTATTACAACATGAACAAAAAAATCTGGAATGGCAGAAAAATGCCAGTAAAAGGCTTACATTTCAGTTTTGTTCTTTTAGATTTAAGTACCACTTTTAGCAGTAAATCATGCAGCATTCTGTCTGAAAGGTACATACCTGTCTCAGCGAGCCACTAGAAGTGAGCAGCACATAGATCATCCAAAGAGGAACCAACAAAGTTGAAGAGAGTGTGAACCACCAACCAATAGCATAGCCCCACCAGGGGTATTCAATAACATTATTAAACTTCAGAGGAGTGAATTTGATCAGAGAGAAGACAAATGTACCCTAAAGACAAAAAGATGCATGTAAAAAAAAAAACAAAAAAAAATGTTCAATGGTTCTTTGAGAGTTCATTCAAATTATTACAAGTTCCAAAAAAAGGATGTATTTGGAAACCTTTCTTGTAGGGATACTTTGTTGTAGAATAATAATTAAAAAAAAGAGTGCAAGACTGCATATGCAATTGATAAATTTGAACAATTTTATAATCTTTACAATTAACACGAAACACAAATGTAGTATTTTAACAACAAAACATTATGCGAATAAGTCTGGATCCAGTAATGGGTCCTGTAACTTAAATGGCGCACTTATATAGCGATTTTATCCAAAGCGCTTTACATGGTGTCTCAATCGCCCATTCACTCACACACCAATGGTAGCAGAGCTGCCATGCAAGGCACTAACTTGCCATCGGGAGCAACTTGGGGTTCAGTGTCTTCCCCAAGGACACTTCGGCATATGGAATCACGCGGGCTGGGAATCGAACTGACAACCCTACGATTAGTGGACAACCCGCTCTACAACCTGAGCCACAGCCGCCCCGTAACTTTCATAGGATCGTAATAAGTCATCTCAGAATTACAAACTTACAAATAGTAAGAACCTACATTCTGTAAAACAGATACTCACGGCGCAGAATAGAGGGGTGAGGTACTTCCAGCCATACTTTATTAAGAACAGTGGCTTATAGCCAATCATGTCCTCAATGTTATCATAAAGACGATCAGCACCTACAAGAAATGGATAGTACTTTCAAAACTTATTTAACATGTTCCTCAAAACTATGGCAATCATAAAGAGACTGCACACACACACACGGCACCTAGTTCTCAAAATGGAGTCTGAGGACCCCCAGGGGTCTGTGATGTATATCGAGGGGGTCCCTAATGTATTACTTTTATTAAAATCGCATGACACTGGTTGAGATTACTAGTCAGATCAACTAGTATTATGGTTATTATTTAGTTATCATAGTTATAACTCTATGACTTGTCACATGAAATAAAAGGGGTTTATCTAGTTAAGGAATAAAAAGCTCTAGTGGCTCAAAAAAATAAAATGCAGATAATATGAGGATATATATTTGCCCTATTGTAACATCAAATTTGCACAGTATATAAGATCCTTTGAAATTATTTGACCCTTGAAAAAGTTTGAGAATCCCTGATGTATGCAGCATTCATATATGTCTAGAAGTATTCAGAAACTGCTTCTAAAAAGTGAATTTGGCTCATTAGCCTAAAGTTTTTTTTGTTGTTGTTTTTTGTTAGAGCCAGGCCCACGCAGCCCATAAAATAGTTTTTTTTACCATGCTGAAATGCCAAATAGTGGAAACCACTGTTAAAGAAGTGACTGAAAGTATAATGATAACCAATTGTGATCACTGAGGGTAAGAAACATTTAAAAGTTGATGCACACTCATTGGTGACACAGTTGTTAAACAGTTTGCACAGCTATATAATCTCCAAAACGCCCCTTTTTAGTAATCTAGCTCATCACATTTCAGCATTAACCTGCAAACAATGCCATTATAAAAACAAAAACATATAAATGGCACAACTCTACTTTGGGGATGACATGCCCAAACCCAGAGGTTTAGACCACAGTATGCAGTGTGTAAAAATCAACTGAAATAACTGCCTCTGGAAAAAAATGTCAGAAGCAGGAATACACTTGACAGTCTGGTGAAACCTTGAATTTTGTGAATACCTGGAGAACACTGCATGCCTGAATATGCAAAGGACTGACAAGGAATGCTTTTATTGGTTTGTGATTCATTTCTACGTGTTTTGTTTCTCCCATTATGTGGTGACTATTACATTCACTCTCTATATATGTCAGAGATTTTAAACTCTGTTCATGGAGGTTGTTTCAATTAAGAAACTGGCACTTGTCAGTCTACATGTCTGTATTTTTAATATGTGTTTTAAAGACATCTTGCAAAAGGGGGGCCTCGGTCAAATGTTAATGCCATTTGGGGGGCCTAGCCCTGGAAAAGTTTGGGAACCCCTGGGCTAGATGACTGATGTCTGGTTTTTAGATGTGCGTATTAAAACTGCTGCAAAACAGCATTCAAAACAAGCATATTAATCAGTCAGAACTTATGTTTTAACTTTAGATAATAACTATCGAGATGCCAGCTAGCGTACTTGCAATACATCTATGCACAGTGGGGGAAATGAGTATTAGATGCATCAACATTTTTTTCAGTAAATATATTTCCATTAAGGCTATTCACATGAAATTTTCACCGGACTTTGGTATTAACTCAAGAAATCTGGAAATATAAAGAATTCACAACATTAAAGTCCATAAATAAAATCGTGTGTAATAAAGCGTAATGACACAGGAGAAAATTATTGAACACACTAAGAAAAAACAGTTCTGCAAGAGAAGGTAAGGCAAGGAACCAGCTGAAATCTGTAAGTAATTATACCTCCTATCTGTGCAAATTAATATCAGCTGGGTTAGTAAATTGATGGTCTATAAAAAGGCTTTTCATTACCAAGGTGTCACACAAGAAACATCTCATGATGGGTAAAAGCAAAGAGCTCTCCCAAGACCTTCACAACCTTATTGTTGCAAATAATATTGATGGAATCGGATACAGACGCAGTTTACAACTTCTGAATCCTCCAGTAAGCACCATTGGGGCCATTATCCGCAAGTGGAAGCAGCATCACTGTCATCAACCAGCCACGAACAGGCGCTCCTCGCAAGATTTCTGACCAGGGAGTTAGAAGAATAGTCTGAAGAATAGCCCAAGAGCCAAGGACCACTCAGAAAGAGCTCCAGAAACACTTGGAGGCAGCAGGTACCATCGTCACAGAGAAAACAATAGGCAATGCACTCCACCGCCACGACCTTCATGTACGCTCACCCCGCAAGACTCCATTACTAAAGAAAAGGCATGTCGAAGCTCGTTTAAAGTTTGCTACAACACATTTGGACAAGCCTATGAAATACTGGGAGAGTGTAGTCTGGTCAGACGAGAGCAAAATTGAACTTTTTGGCTGTTATACTACACACCATGTTTGGAGACGAAATGGCACTGCACATCACCCTAAAAACATTATACCAACAGTGAAGTTTGGAGGTGGAAACATCATGGTGTGGGGCTGTGTTTCATCACATGGTACTGGAAGACTTCATATAATTGAAGGAACGATGAATGGAGCCCTTTACTGGAAGATTCTTGAGAAGAACCTGCTGCCATTAACCAGGATGAGAGATGGGTTGACCTTCCACCAGGACAACGATCCAAAGGATACAGCAAAGGAAACTCTCAATTGGTTTCAGAGAAGAAAAAAAAAAAAATCAAGGTGCTAGAATGGCCCAGTCAATCACCTGACTTGAATCCAATTGAACGAGATTTAAAGGCAATATGTTTAGAAGAATGGCCCAGAATCACACCTGATTACTGTGGCCCATTAATTTCTTCATACAGGAAGCATCTTGAAGCTGTCATTACAAACAAATACTTCTCCACCAAGTATTAAATAAATTTCAGTTAGTGTGTTCAATACTTTTTTCCTGCGTCATTCCACTTTATTACACATTGCTTTATTTATGGACTTGAATGTTGTGAATTCTTGAGTTAATGCTGATGTCTGGTGAAAATTTTATGTGAATAGCCTCATTGCAAATATATTTACTGAAAAAAAAAGTTGACGCGTCCAAAACGCCGTCTCACCTGTACTTCAGATTTCTGCCACACCAGATTTTGTCTTGCTGTGTGTTACAGGACCAGCAAAGCTCAAATAAACATGAGTGTAGCCACTGTGCTAGATTTAGAAAAGATTTGTGCTAGATGCTTTAGGTTTAGTTCACTCCAAGCAACCGCAATAAGTAGGGAAGACATCTTTACAATACTTCGTTTATAAGGATCCCTTTCACAAAGGTATACATAACTCAAAACTGTAAATGCTTTATGTGGAGTACTCACCATACACCCACCCTATACATACTGACTGCAGAATGGCAAATAACAGAAGTGTCATCCCACTGCAGCAATAGTAATCAAACAACTGGAAAATATACAAGCCACCCTAGAGGATGAAAGAGTAAGAATAAGGAAAAGGCATTACGGCAAAGAACATGCTTTTTATAGGCAAAAAAAGAAGTGATACAATTCACTTTCATATTGATCTAACGTCACTACAATGTGCTTTTATATTGACTGTTAAAATATAATATTAAGGGTTTTACAAGAAGCCTACATTTGTGTTTAAAAAGGAAAGGTAATTTCAAGATGGCTTCTCAGCCCAGGGAAGGAATGATTAATCACCTCTGTTACCATAACCAGGCCAATCAAGAAACACCCAAAACAAATGATGAGCAGGAATCCTTTGCGGCGATGACCAAAGAGGAAGAATGAGGGGTACATGTCGGTTACAGCAGTCATCAGTGCCTCCAAACAGACAAACTGTAAAGAGGAGTGTTAGACAGAACAAAAGTGCTTATTTGAATTTAAACCATGGTAAGATGTGCATAGGGCTTTCTTCCCCTCCCCACTCACCTCACTGTCCAGTCCAAGTAGAATAATCATAAGGAAGAAACAAATAGCCCATAGTTGTGGAAGAGGCATCATCGCAACTGCCCTGGGGTATGCAATGAAGGCCAACCCTGGACCTGGGGAAGAAACTTCATTTTTCACACTTTGCACAACACATCAAACCTCCTGGCTATGTGTACTGGTTGGAACTTAGCAGATTTGTTAGATCTTCAGTCACCTGACTCTGCCACTTTTGAGATGTCTGTCTCCTGCTCATAGGCCATGAAGCCCAGCACAGAGAAGATGGCAAAGCCTGCCACAAAACTGGTCCCACTGTTCAACAGGCACAGATAAATACAGTCCCTGGAAAGATACATATATCACACTCATTATATTATATTAATATTATATGTATGTATATATATATATATATATATATATATATATATATATATATATATATATATATATATATGTGTGTGTGTATGTATATATATAAAGTATACACACAATCAAAATTATTCAACCCCTTCATGGCAAGCATCTATAGTACTTAGTAAACCACCCATTTGCTGCTATGACCTGCAACAAACGAGATGCACAGCTTCTGGCAGCGTTCCTGAGGAATCTTAGCCCATTCCACATTAGCAATGGCCTCCAGTTCAGTAATATTCTTGGGTTTATGTGCTGCAACCACCTTCTTCAAATCCCAACAGAGACGTTCTATGGTGTTCAGGTCAGGTGACTGTGATGGCCCTGTAGAATCTTCCAGGACTTCTTCTGCAACCAAGCCTTGGTGGAATTTGAGGTATGCTTGGGATCACTGTCCTGTTGGAAGACAGTGATGCCCAAGCTTCAGCTTCCTCACAGATGGCATGGTGTTTTCTCCTAGGATTTCCTGACCCTTCAATGAATCCATCTTGCTTTCCACATGCTGCAGGTTTCCAGTGCCAGAGGATGGAAAGCAGCCCCAGAGCATCACCGAGCCACCACCATGCTTGACTGTGGACAGAGTGTTCTTTCTTCATTCTTCTTTCTCCAGACATACCGCTGATCCATTATGCCGAAAAGTTCAAATTTTGTTTAATCGCTCCAGGGAACAGAATCCCAAAACCTCTGTGGCTTATTTATATGATTTTGAGCCAAATTTTCTTGTGCTGTTGGGTCAGTAGTGGTGTACATCTTGGAATTCTGGCATGGAAACCTTCTGAACGTAGTGCACACCATACTGTGCTCAATGAAACCTCAGTGCCTGTTGCCACCATGTCTTGCTGCAGGTCTTTTGCAGTCACTTGAGGGTTTTTCCACAACCAGCCTTCTCAGAAATCTGGTTGCAGCCATTGATAGCTTCCTTTTTCTGCACACGTCAGGGTATTTCATGTATTTTCTGCCCCTAGGTATTTGCCCCACTTCAGGTATTTCATGTGTTCCAGCGCAAGCACACCTGGTGCAACTAATGAAGCCCTTGATTAAGTGTTGTGCTTGAGACAACACCTGTTTTGCATATTTGTGCTGTTGTGAGAGAGTCTATTCATGGGATTGAATAATTTTGAAACTGGAGTCATTATAAGTTGCATTTTCAATTGAATTTGGGGAAATCACTCAAATCATTTGTTGTTTAGAAATATTTCAATTGCTTTTGTTTGGTTTGTTCATTGCAAACAGCTGAAAGTTTGTAAATTTTGACAATAAACCTGATTTGCAATGGGGGATGAATAATTTTGATTGCAACTGTGTATATATTATATATATTTTCCTATAAGCTTGGTTCACTCACTTGTAGCAGTTATTATTGTACTTGTTGTAGCTTCCCAGAGCAGTGAGGCACCCAATGCAGAGAGCGTAGGAGTAAAAAATCTGCGTTCCAGCATCCATCCACACCTACATACCATGAAAGAAAGAGCCTTCAGTACTCACTGACCATCTGACAGCAACAGCTGCAAACTCTTTATTGATTCAATAAATCCCTAATCATTAAGTGTTAATTTTATGTACATTTGGAGTCCACAACCTTCTTATTCATAACTTTCCACAAACATGCAACTATAACAACAATGCTCTTTTTTATGAAATGTTAATTGCTGATAAGAGTAAGAGAGGGATATATTTGTGTTCTTCTCCATCCAGTGCATTTGATCGCTAACTCAACATCTCCACATACCTGTGGGTCTGTGAGGCGTGTAGGATCTGGATAGAGGTAAAAAATGATGCCATCGACAGCTCCAGGCAGCGTAAGTCCACGCACCAAAAGCACTGCCAATATTACATAAGGAAAGGTAGCAGTGAAATAGACCACCTGAGAAAGTAAGAGATATCTCTCTGTCAAACTAAGTAAAAAACATGCCACAAATTTATGAAATTATAAACGAACATCTGAATTTTCTGAAAATGTGTAATGAGACTCTCACCTTGCCTGTAGACTTCACTCCCTTCCACACACAGAAGTAGCAGATGATCCAAGCCAAGAGGAGACACAGAGCCAGCTCCCACCTCACATTGCCCAGCTCCTGTATACTACCTGTGAGATTTAGCACTCTCCTCCTGGGAAACACAAACCATATTTGGGCGATGACTTTCTGATGCATGTAATAATGCAATAATAGATTTTTTTTTAAACTACAGTTAAAACAACTCACTCCCAGAATTCTTTGACAGGTGAAGTTGCATTCTCTGGTATAGTAGAGTTATGCATTTTTTCAAATTCAGTGCATGTTTCTGTTGAGGAGAGAAGATACAGCTAAACATTCATGAAGTTTTTCTAAAACAGTACAAAAACTCAACATCAGATACAACACTTTTCACACTTATTATAGAAATATTAGGCTATTTCTACTTCTATATAACGGTTGGCAGACAGCTAATGTTGGTGGAACATACATTGATAAACTGACAAATCTGTAGTGGAATAACATGATAATCATGACCAGGATCGTTGCCGAATCCTGTTTAAGAAAAAAAAAACTTAAATTGCCAACTCTTAATACAGCCCACAGTTATTTTATTAGTTACCGTTTTACATTAATTATGAGTGGTACATGTTAATAATATAAAATACCGGTATTCCATGTATTGCTGCAGGTAGCCCATGGCACCTCAGCGCTAAAGGAAGAAAAAAGATAGAAGAATGCCCAGGCCAAAATGACGATGTAGTAAATGCTGGAGTACAACACGACCACCTGAGTTCCATATCCCAATCCTACAAAAATAAGAAAAAAAAAAATGCATCATCTGACATTTTCCCCAATACCCTACATATAGCTTAGGTTCAGTGTTGCTTGAAAGTTTGTGAACCCTTTAGAATGTTCTATATTTCTGCAAAAATATGACCTTAAACATAATCAGATTCTCACTCAAGTCCTAAAAGTAGACAAAGAGAACCCAATTAAACAAATGAGACAAATTATTATACTTGGTCATTTATTTATTGAGGAAAATGATCCAATAGCACATATGTGGCTAGAAAAGTATGCGAACCTCTAGGATTAGCAATTAATTTGAAGGTGAAATTATAGTCAGGTGATTTCAATAAATGGGATGACAATCAGGTGTGACTTTACCCAACTTTATTTAAAGAACAGGGATCTATCAAAGTCTGCTCTTTACAACACATGTTTGTGGAAGTGTAAGATGGCAGTTTTTTGAGGACCTCAGAAAAAAAAAGAGTTGTTGATGCTGGAAAAGGTTACAAAACCATCTATAAAAAGTGTTTGGACTCCACCAATCCACAGTCAGACACACTGTGTACAAATGGAGGAAATTCAAGATCATTGTTACCCTCCCCAGGAGTGGTTGAACAACAAAGATCACGAGGTCACAAAAGGAGCCAGGGTAACTCCTAAGCAACTAAAAGCCTCTCTCACAATGGTTAATGTTAATGTTCATGAGTTCATCAGGTAAACAATGATCAACAAATGTTGCGCAAGGTGTGTTGCAAGAAGAAAGTCACTGCTCTTAAAAAACCCCAACAAAAAACAAAAACAAACAAACAAAAAAACATTGCCACCTGTCTGAATTTGCTAAAGATCATGTGAATAAACCGGAAGGCTACTGGAAGAATGTTTTGTGGATGGATGAGACCAAAATAGATTTTTTTTGGTTTACATGAAAAGTGTTATGTTTGGAGAAAAGAAAACTGCATTCCAGCATAAGAACCTTATCCCATCTGTGAAACATAGTGGTGATAGTACCATGGTTTGTGCCCGTTTTGCTGCATCTGGGTCAGGACAGCTTGCAATCATTGACTGAACAACAAATTCTCAATTATACCAGTGAATTCTAAACGGAAATGTCAGGACATCAGTTCATGAAATGAATCTCAAGAGAAAGTGAGGCATGCAGTAAGACAACAACCCTAAGCACACACATCGCTCTACCAAAGAGTAGTTAACGACGACTAAATAGAATAATTTATTTTTAAATGCGGTGGAAAGACCTGAAGCAACAGTTCATTTAGGAAACCCAACATCATCCCAGAATTGAAGCTGTTCTGTACTGAGGAATGGGCTAAAATTCCTCAAAGCTGATGTGCAGGACTGATTAACAGAACCAGAAACATTTAGTTGCAGTTATTGCTGCACAAGAGGGTCACACCAGATACTATGGTTCACATACTTTTGCCACTCATATATATAATATAGGATAATTTAGATAGATTAAATAGACTACCACCAAATAATATCTGCAGTGATGGTCATATGGTGTTCTTATCTACTGATGAACTGATTAGAGTGATGATAAATTGTGCATAGAATTGGCCCATTATAGCAATTGTACACTTAGCACCTCTACAAAGAGTCTTCAATCTCATCCACAGTGTGGCTGCAGGCATTCATTCCAACCAAATCAGCGCCACGCCTGCTCATTGACTAAAGACAAAGACCAGCAAGTACAGTTAGGTGTGGCTCCTGCATGGTTTGATTGAAAACCTGCAGCCACGTGCATTTCTTTGTAGATAAGATTCCCTGATATATGTTAGTGTGTTACTATATGTTAATCAATAAACTTAAAGTCATCAAGTTGATGACTGAAAAATAGTACACACTTAAAAGGTACTCACATATACCTTTTAATACATTAGAATATGCAATTAGATTGTATTTTCAATCCATTAAAATTACAATATCCTGCAAGACTGTTTTGGACCACACCACTGCAGATATCTTAGTAATAATTAGAACAAAATTTCTTCGACATCTACAGTTTTTGTAGGCCTTGAAATAAAAGGCCATTAATTCCATAGGTAAGGAAACGCTGTAAAGGCATAAAGGCTCACCTTCAAACAAGGGGCAAATTTTCCTCCAGCAGGTGATGCTACCCTGACTGGTGTACTGACCCAATGATATTTCCATGAGAAACAGTGGAATGCCACAGGCAAATAGGAAGACCAAATATGGAATGAAAAACACTCCTAAAGAACAAAATCACAATTTTAGGAAAGGCAAATTTATTTATATAGCACATTTCATAGACAAATGCTTTTCAAAGTGCTTTACATAACTAAAAGCTAAATAAAAGATGATACTACAAACTTACTCTTATCAAAGAGATCTGTAAATAACTAAAAAGAATAAAATATAGCTAGAAACTGACAAGTTTAACATATGGGAAAATAGAAGTGTTTCATGATTGTACTTAAAGATGGCCAAATCTGCTACAGGGTGGCGCAATCGAAAACGCATTTGCTCCATCGGTGGAGATCAGGAGTTAGAATCCTGACATTACCACAGCCATCTGTGTCTGGAAGCCAAGGGAAGAAAATTGGCAGTTTTCTCTACCTTGTCGGTCAAAGTGACACTAGCCAATCGTGTGATTTCATGCATGCAGAAGAGGGCAGATTGCTCTTTCCCCTGAATGTTTTGATTCAATTTGGGTCAATTCCTGTCTCTTAACAGGCTGCCCTGTTATACAGCATAAACGGCAGTTCAAAAAGTTGCTGTTGGCCTTAAAAGAGCTTCTGTATGATAGAGGAGAGCTGGCGGGTGATTGGGAATTCATAGAGGACAAAAAAATGGGGGTAAAAATAGGCAAAATGTGTGTCATATTTGAGATCATCTGAAAGATGGGTCCAGCTTTTGGCACTGCTAGTTGGTATGTCCCTAGTGATTCTTCAAGTAGCTCTGCAATTTTTGTTCTTTGCAATTATGTGATTTAGCCTCCCAAATCAGCAAAAGGAATTCAAAAAGGAAACTATCACACTTTGGGGTGGCTGGAGGATTCACCAACTGACAATCAAGCCATGCCGCATACCACCTGCGTACATCGCCACAAATGCCCAACCAATAGAAACCTACAATGAGGTGGAAAAGCATTTTCTTGCAGGAAATGACCTAGTCTCTGTTTTTCCACTAGGAGGCAAAAGAGAGCAATAAACTCAGGTCCATAAATAAAGTTACTGACAAAATGTGCTAATAATAGGCGATTCTTCATTAGTAAGCTAAAAATGTGACAGTCTCTTTCCAAAAGGACAAATTCAGAGGTTCCACAGCCAAGGAGTTGGGGGTGATAACACTTATGCAATCAACAATGCAACTTTTACATTTTTTATTTATGACTAAAGATTTCCCCCCACTTTTTTGTCTTGCCAACTTGAAATTGGAGTAAGTGTAATGTGCCATGTTACCTAAAATGGAGTTTTACACCCTTAGTCTAAGATTATTTTATGATCTATGGTGTCAAATGCAGCACTGAGCTTAAGTAACACCAGCACTGGTGTCTTGCCAAAGATGGTTCACACAGATATAATTTAAAACCTTTTATAAGTGCGGTCTATCTTCTGTAATGAGACTGAAAGCCCAAATATAAATTTAGACATGTTTGTGGATCAAATACTTTAAGGTGACCCTTTATCAGTGCTAAAGACAAAAGTTCAGTACTTCAGATGTTAGTGTAGAAGTGTACACAAAAGGGAATTAATTTATTAATTAAATAAAAACATATATGATTTATTTGAAGTATGTATTATACACATATAAAGGAACTACTGTCTGATTTCCTGTTGATGAGAATATTGCACAAAAAAAAAAGTTCATTCTGTACACTTACCTCCTCCATTCTTGTAGCACAAGTATGGGAACCTCCACACATTTCCTAGACCGATGATTTGCCCAGCAACAGCCAGGAGAAATTCAACTTTATTTGACCACTGGCCTCTCTCTTGAGTTTTTCCCTTTATATTAACTTTTCCTGATTCCGGACAAGACAATTTTAACTGCACCTCTGGATCATAGTTCATCTCCATATCACTGAAAGAAGGTAAAATGTTAGATCTCTCCATTATGGCTACACAAGCATACAAAAAACAAAATAAAGAAAAGAAAGGCCCCAGTGACTGAACTCTCTCAGGTTGCAATCATTTCATGCTTTTTAGCTGGAGTGATGCCTTTTAGCTGTTCAGTTAGCTTTATGGAAAAGCCAGTGTTGAATAAAACTCCTCAAAAGTTAATATTAACTTGGGGGATGTCTGAAGACGTCAGTGGATAATGCTACTGTAATTAAGCCATGAACAAACCTTCTGTCTTTATAAGTCGCTCCCTACACTAAGATTATTGTCCCCATGAACAGCTTTAAATAAGAAACTATTCATCATAATTTTTCTTAGATTTAAGAAAGGTCTTTGACACAACATCTAAATATTTTTAATAAATGCTGTTTTATGTAAAGAGTCTATTCAGTAACAATTTTTAAAAAATTGATACACCTTAAATTCTGTGCTGTTTTCTTGTTGAATGTTTGCCTCGGAGTCTAAAATACTGGCTGCTACTCCAAACAGTAGTTTGGAGTAGCAGCCAGCATTTTAGACTCCGAGGCAAACATTCAACAAGAAAACAGCACAGAATTTGAGGTGTATCAAATTTTTTTATAGCACTGCAAAACACAGCAATATGACCTTTGCCTTTATATTGTCATAATTTTAATATAGATTATGGAGACAATCATAAAGCCAGAGGCCAGCTTGTCCAACTTCTTAAACATCTTTTATAAGTCAAATAGATAGCTTCTTCTTGAACTTCAGCACCCACTGCACTTTGTTAATTATTCATTTGAGGTCAAACTGTATATTATTTCTTAACAGATTTCTGTTTTTAAATAGACTGTACTCAGATTTCATTTCAAACAAAACCTTGACAATGTGTAATCCGTGTTATGATGTTATATGTTCCACTGATATGCAACATGTAAATATCTGGCAGTTGTGGGTCTAGATAATTTGCTTGGCAGCCACACAATATTTTAACACTTAATTACACCAAGTTTCCATTTAATTGTTTGTACCTTTGGAAACAAAACTGTATGTTTACAGTGTAGGAACATTAGTAGCGTTTCTCTAACAAGCCGAGTCATGAGTCTGCCTTAACTATTCACTATCACCAGACTATTTTCCCATTTCCCCCTCTCTGCAATCACCCACTCTATCAGCAGCACTCAATGACTATGTTTACATGGGTAGCAGTTATCTAATTATCGACCTTATTCTGAATAAGACAATATTGCGATTAAGGTGTTTACAGGAGTCGCTTTTAGAATACTCCTTTCAGTTTCAGACGCAGCCGTGCTCTCATTTGCCGTCAAAAGGTTGAGCACTGCCGTGTGTGTATTTGTCCTGTTACAAAATGCGATGAAAACTCCCACACGACATTAATAGTGTGATTAAGGTGTGTGCATGTCTATAATGCGACTAAAATAGGAATATGCCACATGACTCCATTTGATTTGTGTTTACTTCGAATACGAGTTTCATCAGATTAAGGTCATCAATAACTGCTGTTTACATGGTAGTTTCTTAGTCAGAGCATTGTCTTAATCGGGTTAATATCGGATTATTGTACAGACTGTTGCAGAATATAATAAACAAACAAACAAGAAAAACTATACACATACCAACAGAAACCAACAGGAGAACCAGCACAACATGGGAGGAATTTAACTGAAATGTTGATCCTACTCCTGCTTTCACACCTATTTGCCGACTCAGAAGAAAAATGTATATGTTTTGTTTTGCTGCTATTGGGCTTGGTTTGGTTTGACACTGCACATAATTAAATGAACTGAAAAAGTAAAACCACATTGGCTGAGGGTGTGTATGTCTAAAAACATTAGTTATTTAATTTATCTGAAAGAATTCTTTCATTTATCAGAAATATGGTGACAGAAAAAGTTAATCAAACCTTTGCCTGTGCACATAGAGATCACAAACCCCAATTATAGATAATTGCATAAATGTCTAGTCAAAAACATTGCATACTGCATCCACTGTTTATATTCTCTTTTTGTTTGATGGCCCAAATATCCAGCACAATTCACATTTCTGCAGTTGTACAGTTCTGTCCTTTGACTCAGTTTGCACCTTGTGAATCAGTTCTCTCACCTGCAAAATGCTGCACACAATCCAAAATACATGGCATACCTGTTCAATTCATGCAGTTGGGTTGATTCAAAGTCTAAACGTCTTCTCAATACAACTGAACTGGTTTGGGTCTACAAACACGTATAACTACTATGTCCTCACATGCCCAAAGGAACCACACCAGAGTTTTAATTAAAAAGACTAACCACTGCATATATGTCATAACACCCTAAGAAATTTGATATAATAACTCATAGGCTTTGCTATGAGCTGCAACTATTTTTAATCACATTTGATTGCTTTTCACTCTGGCACTGGTATGAGAGCATTCAAATTGAACGCACTCCCACTGAATGCGTGTGATGACAATTTAGAGGTTCTACAGGCTTTGTTAAGTTACCGAGTTAGCAAACGTTATGTAATGTTAGCCAATCTTATGTAATGAATAAACAAAAATGGGGAATGGAGATATAGGAAAATAATCCATGATGGGGTGGTGTGATGCCCAATGCAAAGCAGACTTTGTGTAACCATGGTTGTGTAACCATTTTCTAATAACAGCAACTCCTAAAATCAGTCTGCACAGAAATTAAGTTTTTTTTGTGATTGTTGCAGCCAAAAATGCTTGTCTTTGTGGCAGCTTTTTTTTCCTTCCTTTTTTTAAATTTGTGATGCAACTTGTGGAGCTTTGTGCGTTTTCTGTGGAAAACTTGGTTGAATTTGCGAAATCACAAGTGCATGAAATTGTTTTGCACTGTATTTTTGCAGTGATGTTTGTTGGTAAATGAGGCTGTACTCATGAGCTGTAATCCTGTTCAACGCACATGAATCAAAGATGGCTTTGGCTGAATGTATGACATCACATGGTGCATCTTGGCCCAAATCTGCAGACAATGTGCTGTAATTTTGAAAAATTGCAAGCTCCTCTGAATATTGCGGAGTTTTTTATTTTGTGTTAATTTCTGCGGTCATAAAATCCTGGAGGGACTGTTAAGAGTTTTAGTACTCTTAGCACCCGAGATTCCTGCTCTGTTACGTAAACGCCTCTTAAGGGAAAGATTCACTGTTTAATTCGGTAAGTAGTTCTATAACTTTTTTAATCCGTTTATAATGCTTGTATTATGTGGAGCATCGACCATAGTGCGCAACAGGTTTCAACAGAAACGATTCATTTTCACTATATCTGTTTTACCAAGACACTGAACCCCAAGTTGCCCCCGATGGCAAGCTAGCGCCTTCCATGGCAGCCCTGCTACCGTGTGTGTGTGTGTGTGAGTGTGTGTGAGTGAGTGAGAGAGAGTGAGAGAGAGAGTGAGAGAGAGAGAATGGGTGAATGAGACAGAGTGTAAAGCACTTTGTGGAACCGCTAAGTTTTGTTTCTCTTAAAGCGCTATATAACTGCATTTACCAATAAATCAACACTTTCTGATTTAAGAATTAAGCAGCACTGTGGTATAAACTATAACTACAACTACTATATACTATAACTACTATATACTATAACTACTATAGCTTGTGTGTGCTGTGGGTGATTATAGAAAGGAAATCGTACTTTGTCGATTAGTGGTTAATAGCTTTATGTAAGGTTAAATAATCACTATTAAATAAATCAATTAATGAACTAAATATTAAGGTTAAATAATACTCGATGTATGACGCATTTCCATTATCACTTGTCATCTTATCATTAACCTCGGTCGTCTCGTTCAGTATTCACATTCGTACAGCAATAAACTAGCTGGCAGGGATTTGAAAGATACTGTGGCGACTTCATAGCTCACTTGTTATCTAATGTGACACATTCGCATGTCACTGAACTGTTCGTGAAAAAAGGACGTGGAATTGCTCCAAACACAACTAATCACAATGTTGTATTTATAAACAGAGACTTCCCGCCCACAGTGACAGGTACACTTTTATCAAACACTCGATTTACCAGAAATGAACCTACATGACCCTTAACAACACGCTGTTTAGATAATGTGAACTCTGTTGTCAGTTTACGTTTGATAGAGGCAATATAAAACCCAGGAAGAAACACAATGAGCAACTGTGCCGTCCCCGTGCCCTTTAGCCTAGATACTACGGGCACAGTGAGATGCACCACAATAGGCTACAATTCACTTCCTTAAGTGACGCAATGCAAAAGCAAATAACCCTAAATCTAGGCTGTATACTTACAGATACCTGAACAAGTGCTGAGAGAAAGCGGAAGAATCGTGCTACCTGATGGAGAAGTTTAGGAAGTAACTGTTGGACGAGTCTGGCTGGGCAAAAAAGAGCTGAAATAACAGCCGACTTTCCTGGATATATTCGCATTAGCTTCCTGTCTCTATTTTCTGCTCTGTCCTCGAATTAGTCCACAGTCAAGGCTGCGAGAGCGGCATAACACGTGCGTCTACTTGAAGATGTGTTTGCGTTTGACGGAGGCGGGGCTTATACAGAGGGTGTGGGTTCGCCATCAGATACAGAGTGCCTTGGTCTCTGATCTCCATATAAAAACAAACTATTAAAAGATATTAAACAGTTCCAATTAAATTGTTTTATAGGAATGCTCAGATATCCTGAGAAGTTGAATTTGTGTCTCAATACTTCCTTTTGGCCAGGTACCGGGTGCAAATGATAGGAAGTGGTGTACGTAAAACGAACCTGTCACTATGGAAAGCCCAAAGGGTCAAACAGAACCTTAGGATTTATGGCTCAGTTATTGATATAACCAGGGGTGCCGTCCATATTGCCTAGACCCCCCTGCTGAAAAGGCTAGGTGGTCTGACCAGCTACCTATCAAAACAGTTTAAAAAAATAAAATAACAAGGAAAGTAACACAAAAGTAAGCCAATTAGAAAATATCAAACATTAATTGACAGATTTAGTCAAGCAAAAAGGAAGCTGGAAAAATAAAACAATTGGTAAAGATAAGGGGTGTTAGCTGGACTGTTCATCATTTGGGGCTGATCTCAGATTCTTCATCAAAGTACTTCTAAATAGACATTTCCATACATTTTATACACATATATACAGAAGATTTGAGGCATAGTCCTGTAGTGCGGCTTCTCCTACTCCATACGAGTCTTCTTGCGTGCGTCCATTTTTCGTGTCTTGACTGTCGTACAGTCTGACATTAATGACAACTGAGATCCTACAGTGTGACACGGCTTACAGCAGGGATCATGTTCGTACAGTCTGACAAACAACAGTCGCAAACGACTATTAAAAATCACACATGTGCACCCGGCTTAAGCTATCATTTTATAGGTTTAGCTGCTACAGTGCCATGCAAAGTATGTTAACTGTTCTTCTGCTCTGCTCATATCATATTCACATAACTTGGAACTCATATAGACATGTACATGCTCTGTTTTCCTGGCTCAGCATGAGAGGATGTTAGTATTTCAGTATCAATCCCTTTACTGTTAAAAAAATAATAAAATCCTTGTATATCCATTTTCCTCTCACACTAACTGACTGTGTGAGCTAGCATTTGGTAGAATTGAGACCTGTCAGCTAATAAGACACAAGTATTTCAACATATTTGTGAACCGTGTCTGGTGTTACTTCTGTTTACTGAAGATCCAAATTTAAAACATTGCTGTCTTCTTTTACTGACAGTCTGTTACATAATGACAAGTCACTCCAAATGGAGAATTATTCTGGGCTAAAGAAAAAATCTTTACAAAAAGATTGAAAAAGATGGTCTACCAGATTCACCAGCACAGCTTGTTTTGCCAGGTGGTAGCTTGTCAGATCAAGTTAGATTTTAACTTGATCTGTGATTTTTCTCACATACCACCCCCCCCCCCCCCCCACACACACACACACTTTGCCATATATTCCCTTTATTCCCTTAAGTTAACAAGTTTCCCATTTCTATTTTTGTGCACACCTGAATTTATTTATTTATTTATTTTTAGCAAACTTGCATGAATGAAATTAACAAATAGCCAGAGACCCCCTACATATGAAAAAATGTCTGTAATTTGCAACAAAAGTTTCAAAAACACACCAGATAACAAAATTGCAAGCTATTGACTTATCTGATGAGGCCTACCTGTTTGGCCAAAAATATTTGGATTAAATACATGTATTTATGATGGTTTTAGTTTGCATGTCAGTGTCATGTAAACTAAATTCCACCCAGCCTGCACCCGGGACTGTGAGACTGAACTCATTAACTGACTTTGGGTTATCTTATTAAATATTCCATTGTTTATACCTATAAAGGGTATTATATAGGCAGCCACGGTGGTTTAGTGGTTACCATATTTGCTTTGCACCTCTGGGGTTGGGGGATCAAATACCACCTCTGCCCCCCTCCAGGATATCTCCTGCCCTGTGCCATGAGTTCCTTGGGAGTGGCTCCAGGCTCCGTACATGACCCAGTGTAGGATAAGCAGTATGAATGGGTATTATATAATAGAGGAGGTCTCTATTTTATACTCTTATTTTACTTAAGAGTAATTAGAGAGAAAAAGCTAGCACCCTGGTATAACGATCAAACATGTACCTTAAAACAGACCACTCGACGATTAGAATGTACATGGCATCAAACAAAATTGGTAGTATTTCAAACACCTTGGAAGGAGAGCCTCCTGAACTATAGAAAATCTCTTTAGTGCTGCTAGATCAGTCCATCTCTCCACCTTAATAGAAGATAACAAAAACAACCTTAGATTTCTATTCAGTACAATAGCAAAATTAACTAGGAATAAATCTACCACAGAAACAGGCACACAATCATTATGTGCTAGCAATGATTTCATGAATTTTTTATTAGCAAAATTGATAATATTAGACATGAAATTCAGACTATTCATTTAAAATCAGTCTTATAACTAACCCTGCAGATGATAATATAGTGATATCAGATCAATGATTAGAATATTTCACTCCCCTTAGAGAGACCTAACTAATTTCATTAATCTCTTCATCAAAATCATCAACTTGTATACTAGATCCCTAACCTAAATGTTTCTTCAAACAGATGATTCCAGGAGTAATCAAACCCCTTCTAAAAATAAGAAATTCTTCCCTTAGCACTGACTATGCACCTACATCATTTAAACTATTTGTTTTTAAACCACTGATTAAAAAACCTGACCTCGACCCCTGTCAGTTGTCCAGCTATAGGCCAATATAAAATCTACCCTTTATCTCCAAGATCTTAGAAAAGGTTGTAGCACAGCAGCTATGCCTGTACCTATATAGGTACAGGCATATAATAATATTCATGAAATCTATCAGTCAGGATTAAGCTCTGTGTGGACCATGGCTTCAGCAGTCAGATGAAACCAAGAAAATGTCAACAAAATCCTACAGAAACAGCTGATCTTTATTTGGGGTTATTCAGAATCACTTCATTGATGACAGGTGTATGATTATTACTTTTGAACACGAGTTTGAATGTGATTGGTTAATTCTGAGCACAGTTACATACCCCTGTTTTTCCCTTGAATTTTGTTGGTTGCTACAGTATATCACATTAATGGTGGAAAAAAGTATGACACATTCATAGTCTAAACATATGCTGCCAACAGAAAACCTATTTGTAGCTAGTAAAAACTATAAGAACAGAACATAACAACGTTCAGTTGTGTGTGATAATGTAGTTTAAAAATAGTAAAATAGAACTTTTAACCAGTAATTTAACCAAGGCAGAATTTTTAAATTTTTCTGGGTAATGATCTTAAGCCTCTCATGCACAAGTTATGAATTTATTTGTCAATCCAGAATGTGTTTCTAAGGTATAAGATAACATATAATAAGATGAGACAAAATATGATATGATCAAATAATATAAGGTATGATAGGATAGGATAAACTTGATCTCAAAGGAAATTATTGTGCCTGTTGCTAAAGACAATACAAAACAATTAAACTTATCAGTGTAAATAAAGTGTAAATAAAATAAAATAGAGGTAAATGTGTAAATATATGTGTAAATAAAAATGTAAATGGAAATATTATTTTAAAAAACTCTCTGTCATATCAGTGAGCATCAGTGAGCAACTTCCGAAATCGCATCTGTTGATTGACGAATGTACACAATTCTTCGAGCATGTACACGCTTTAATTGAGCCGTTCTGTTGGTCAGCGAATGATCCACATGACACAGTTTACTGTTTAAACATTTTACGTTGGTTTTATTAATTATGCTGACCATTATCACAGTTACAGTTCGACTGCTCGCTCACACACTTGCTGCAGACTCACACACAGGCTGCAAGAGTGCAGAATGTCTTCTCATTTCCCTCTCTCTATTTCCATTTTTCAATTTCTATTAAATCATGCCTTTACTGGCACATAAAAAAAAGAATATTGGCAAAGGTTTAACAGAAAACAAGTAATGACAAGAAGAAATATGCAATATATATACACAATATAAAAATAACAAATCTCTCTCACTCACTCACTCAGTACAGCCATTTTTGCCTATTGTTGGTGTTGGATGGATGGGGACAAAGTGGACTTTAATTTCTTTATTTTTATATAATTTAAGTAAGTCATATTAGATCGGGCTCTAACACAAATTATGAGACAGGTATACCTTGACCAAAAATAACCTTATTTCTATAGATTTTACGCCAATTGTTACTCTGAAATATACATGACTAGAAAGATGCTTTGGTGGCTTTCAAATGTTTGGGGGAGTATGCCCAGACCCCCCTAAAATAGGCTTATCCCCCCCCATTCATAAATCTCTAGTGATGCCCCTGTTGTAAAGTCTTATGGACAGAATTAAAATGGGTTTTTATAAAATTAACTTCAGGGGAGAGAAAAAACAGGCTAGTAAAGAAATGAATGTTTATAGCTGTTATAAGGTAAGTGATAACAGGAACTAACTTGTTGTGCAGATGCTCCTTATCATTAACTGTAACTATAAATGAATACAAAGTATGATGGGACATTCTTTACCATCAATTTGTTGCAGTAATAAAGGAACAAAAAATTCGGTATATGCTGTTATTGGAAAAGAATCTTCAAGGTGCTAATGGCCTTCTGCTCCAAGTTGGCCTGCATCACACCACCCTGCCTATGATTATTTTCCTATAACAACATTTCCTATTGCCCCCCTTAATTATTAATATTGGGGCATAATCATTTTTTAACAAAAGAATTTTGATATAAGCTACATTAAAAAATGACATGACAGACACTTATTATATAAAAGCTAACTAACAGTCTATTTCCATGGATGCACTTGCCAATCAGAATAACTGTTAAGACATTGCTGCTTGGTAAGAGAGTCATTATCAGCCATGTGAACTGTTCTGACACTTCATCATCCTCTGGACATGATAGTTCCAAAGTGGAAAATTTGTGGCTGTCCACATATAGAGTGTACACACTACTGACAATGAACTCTTTCAGGATTCATACACCAGCCAGAAGAGTCTCTACAATTGCTTTAATAAACTAAAGTGCTGTTGAATTCTCAAATCTGATTGGTCAGGAGTTTTGATAATTTTTTTTATAACACTATTATTACACTTTTGAAAATAGTGCTGACCGTAATACATTTCACAGGTTTATATTAACGTGCTTGCTCTAATATGTTACCGATTCTATAGTTACTCATTCACGGTGACTTGTATGGCACATGACTCACATAATCTAAGTTTGATAATATCCGGATTCAAAAAACATATAATTGTTAATATAGCATGGTATGAGAGAGATGCTGAAAGTGGAAAGAAAAAATGGAGAAAATGAAAAGCCTTTTGAATTGGTTCAAGCCTGTGACTGATGTCCTCCTTTCTGATGAACAGGATGAAATATTACAGTGATCTCAGTGACTTTGACCGTAGCATGGATGTTGGTGTCAGATGGGCTGAACTACTGGGATTTTCACAAGGAAGCTCAGCAATGCCTTGTAATAATTCACCCTAGTTTTGGGATTTAGTTCCAGGGAAACATCTCCAACATTGGCTTCTTTAACTTCTGACTGCCTCCATCAGGTAGCCTAAACTCATTTTTATTACATTCTTACATTTACATTACATTCACACCACTGATATAACATAGAAAATCAACTATTATAGTAAAACAATCATTAAAGACACCACATAGGTAATATGTAGGAAATATGTCTTCATCTTCTTCTTCAACAATTTTTGTAAATATTGTACATTACTGTCCTGACTAACAATTATTTTGAACCATTCAGAATGTTACCTTTCATGTTTAACATTTTATGTGTAATCATGTGTCTGCACACATGCCTGTTTATGCGCACTGCTTTTAGATTAGAAATCAGAATATATCTAAATTGTGTTAACAGAATGCAAGCGTAGAGGACAAGCAAGATCTCAGGTCCTGTGTATTATAGCCTCTTTATGTTTGAAACATGGTACTGTATCAATGTCTTGCGTATATTTTATATAGTATGGTTTAGTCAGATTTAGTCAGACAGTTTTTCATTCATTCATTTTATTATTATTTTTTTTAGAATAAGTAAGTTATGCACTAGCAAAAACTGTACAGTGCAACTGAAAAAAATTCAGCAACTGTGCTTTTTATTTAGTGTCTGGATTGTAAAGATACTAATTTTATTTATTTATAATTGAATACTAATTATCAGAATGAAGTGCTTTCAGGGTGCATTTCTGACAAGATGTTCTGATTTAGCTTTGGACCAGGGCCAGAAATCTGGATAAAAGAAGAAATAGCAATTTTGGAGCAAATAAAGTCTAGCCAGTTCCAGATAATTTGTATTATAAGAATAGCTGGTGGACCTCATGAATTATACATGGCTTAGTTTTATTCCCATAACAAATTTTGTCTGGTGCTTTCAAACTATCAAACAGAATGCATGGTGGGTTAATCTGACGCAGCAAGATGTGGTGTTCATTAATCCGAAATACTGGGTAGTCAATGTTCATTTAACCCAACATATTAGATTAACTATTAAACCCAATTTTATTTTTATTTATCAGAATGCTGGGCCAGTTTTATCCTGCATGTTTTATCCTATGCATTGTTAAATACACTTTAAGTATGAAAAACTTCTAAATGTATTTAAATATTATATAATTTAAAAAAAAGGTCATAAACATTTTTTTTATTATAATGGATGTTACCACAAGCATTATGATGAAACTAATAAAATACAGTTAAGTATGATACAATTCCTAAATTCAACCTTTTACTATTAAAAACTGGAGGTGGCACCATCATTGGCTAGCAGCTTCCCTCAGAGTTTATTTTCCATCAGAGTTTATTTTTGACATCTGTGCATTCAGAACCTTTAAAGTCCTTTGGTTTTCCTTCTAGATTGTTGACAACTATGTTCATGCACTTCATGATGTTCATTCTTCATGCACTTCATGATGTTCACTATGTTCATTCCACAACATTTCAAAAGATAGTGAACATTCAGTCGTGGGTTTGATTTCTGCGTTTAAATGATTTAAGCAGAATCCATCATAAAAGTAAGGATAACACATTCATATAATGACTTTTATTACTCTTAATTTAAATGAAGAGTCCCCCCCCAATTGAATTGAGTTTATTCAAAATAAGTCAGTTTAGTTGGGTCAACACAATTTAGTTGTTTTAGGGCAAACTAATTTAATCTAATATGTTTAATTATCTTTATTACATTTGACAATGCTATGTTGGTCCAACCATTTTTTTTTTGTTAACTTACTGAAGTTTAATTAATTTTCTTATGTTGAAACATTGTGTATAACGGTGAATTAAACTGCTTGTTTAAACATAAGACAGACAAGTGTGTTCCATAACAAGACTTGGACAGGAAGTAAGCACAGGAGTAAAGTCTTTATTATTCACTAAAGTCAAGGAACTATGAGGCAGGAACCAAAGCCTAAACATAAAACTAGAGCTGCATCAAGAAACATGAACTTAAACAGGGTGTGGAAACACTACCACCTTTAACTAACTTAAACACCTATCAATTACCTAGAAATAAGGCAGGAAACACAAAACTTAGAATAAGACTATGTCACGAAACTCTCATTTAACTATGGCCTGAAACTATCACTTTACAGTGACATGAACCTCACATTTAACTATGTCACAAAACTCCCGTTTAATAATGACATGAAACTCCCGTTGTACAATGACATGAAACAAGGAACAAGAAACTAGACAAGCAATGGAAACTTTACCACGTGGCACCATTGCACCTTTCACTGTCTAATACCACAGGAAGCGCGCAGCAACGTCAGGGGTTTAAATAACCAGTCACAATTACCTTAATTGCTGACAGCTGGTGACACTTGGAAACACAACCTCGCGCCTCCGCCAATAACTGAAAAGGGTGGGGACAGGACAAAAACCAAAACAAGAGCAAATGTCCATTATAAACAAAATCCTATCATCCATGCGCACTTCAAGCACGTGCATGCGCTCTCCAGCTGACCGTGCACGTTGCCGCCACAGCGCCATCTGCCGGCGAGATCGTAACAAAGTGTCAGTACTGATGTTAGTATAGATCACTGAGTGCCCACAGCCAAAGTACAAGAGCCACTCTTCAGCACAGTGGTAAGAAGAAAATTCAAAAACATTACAGAAACTCCTTCAAATGTCCAACATAACTTAACATTAAACACTAACATGTCTTTCCCTTTACTGAAAAACACATAAAATAACACTTAATCCCTAAATTTACCCTCCTAATGCAGTCCTGTGCAAAGCATGTTGGGAACTACAGATCCACAGCCCAGTTAGTTATGTCAACAAAAATGATTCTTGTAGTTTTAACACAAATGAATTAAGTAAACTTCCGTTTTAAATTTATTAGGTGGATTGAACACAATGAAATGCTTTTTCACAATGAAATGCATGCATGAAGGCCAAAGATGTTCAAGGACTAGAACTGCATAAGCTAAAATGTAAATCTTTATGATACTTATCCCCTAAAACCCAAACTCAGAATTAAACCCTGGGCCCCAGAGCTGTGAAATTCTCTTTTGATAAAAGATAAATAAATATATAGAGAGATTATTATAAAGAGATTTTAAAAAGTATGAATGAATGCTTTTTTATTCAGGCTGTCTTTTTTATTAAACATTTTGTTCTTATTTGTATTTTATTTCAAATAATTTGATTTTAATAGCTGACAAACTCTGTGATCTCACTTCAGTTATTCATTTGTGTCCCTGTGTTATGCAGATGTTTAAAAAGATGCTTTTAGTGCCTTCCAGTGATATGGAGATACGTAATAATCCAGAGGTGGACTTTAACTTCTCTTATGCAGAGTCAAACTCAAACTCAAGAACAGTTAATTCAAAGGTCAAAACTAAAGTGAGAGGACAGTGGTCAAATAAAACGGAATTCCTCCTGGCTGTTGCTGGACAAATCATTGGCCTAGGAAATGTGTGGAGGTTTCCTTACTTGTGCTACAAAAATGGTGGTGGTAGGTCTACAGAATGAACACAGTATTTCTTATTAAAAATCCTTATCTAATTCAAATAATTAAGAAATCAGTAAGTCATTTTTGTGTTTATAATTATGTAATTGTATACAGTAATGCCTCATTGTATAACACAGGTAAATTAACAATGGAATTCAATTATCAGATTAGTTTTATTATATTAATTATACTTGTGAGAGATGTTTGTCAGGATTTTGAGTCTGGAAAAATGGTCATTATGTGACTAGGACCATAAAGATAGATAGATAGACAGACAGACAGACTGATAGATAGATAGATAGATAGATAGATAGACAGACAGACAGACAGACAGACAGACAGACAGACAGACAGACAGATAGATAGATAGATAGATAGATAGATAGATAGATAGATAGATAGATAGATAGATAGATAGATTTTGCGTTTTGCCTGTTTTGAATATTACCTGCTTCCACATAAATAACAAAACAGGAATTAAAATAAAATTTCATCAGGTAGAATAGCTGCTCCCATTTCAGAAAGCTAGGCATACTAGTCACACAATTTCACTGGGAGTCAATGAATGCTTCAAGGGTGGGTTTTCTCAAAGCTGTAATTGTCTCAAAGTTATTTTTGTCACAAAGTACAGTAATTGCAACAAAGTACTAATGCTGGTAAATTTTAGTATCAGAATACAAGTAAATACAAGCAAGTTTATTTCCCCTCACTGTATAGTATAGTGTATTACAATATATAACATATTATGCTGCTGAAAACATAAATCATTTGGGCCCAAAGGGTAAGAAATTGTCTCTATATTCTTCAGGAGTGTTTTTAATACCATATTTGATCTTCCTATTTGCCTGTGGCATTCCACTGTTCCTCTTGGAGACATCATTGGGTCAATACACCAGTCAGGGTAGCATCACCTGCTGGAGAAAAATCTGCCCTTTGTTTCAAGGTGAGCCTCTCCCTGTTTAATATATTTTATATATATATATATATATATATATATATATATATATATATATATATATATATATATATATATATATATATAGCTGTTTTCCATATGAAACTCACTGTAGGATAACTCAGTAGTAGAGTTACAGGACGCCAGGCACCATAGTCCTGAAAAGATAGACATCTAATAATACAGATGGTGGTATGTCACCTTCCTAATGTGTTCCTTGATTATAAAAGGTATGATGCGGTGGGCAAAAAAACAAAACAAACAAACAAACAAAAAAACTTTTGGGCAAGGTCCAAGATTTCTTCACTGTGGCAAACCATATACTGCTGGAACCTTGCCTCTGCTGGGGATCCAAGTGAATGAGAGTGAAAGTAGATTGTACTCTGAGGGCAGTTTAGAAGGTTCTGCAGTATGCTACTATCAAATAGCTATTTAAAAGGCTGGCAGGCAATTAATATTCTCAATTGCTAAATTAAACACATATGCACAGTTCGTAAATTAATATCATCACCAGAAAAATCATGACAATCAATATTACTATATTTTCACTATAGTAGGCTACTGTTAGATTGGTTTAGTAAGCCTTAATCTAATGTGTATTATTCTATTTTGACTAGCTGTATTAAAAATAAATAAATAAATAAATAAATAAATAAATAAATAAATAAAAACCTAACAAAAAAAACTTCTAAATTTATATTGCAGTTGACAGCAAAGACTGCATCATATTGCAAGTGACTTTATTAGTTTGCCTATAAGAAATTTGTTTTGATGGAGCAATGGTTCCACTCAGAAGCTCTTCCTGACTGAGAGTAAGCCCAGACATATTCTTCAGAGAAACCTCATAATACCCATAACGTAATTATTTTAGTCTTTAACCACCACTTGTGAATATGGTATGGATAGGGATTTATTGTAGATTTACTGATACACAAAAAAAACCTAAACAAACATCATTGCAAGGTACAGAAACAAAAGCATTTCCTTTCCTAATGCTTGTATTTTCTTGTTTGTGCTTGTATTTCCTAATGTGTAAGTTGCTTTGAATAAAAGTGTCTGCTAAATGAATGAATGTAAAAATGTAAATGTAATCAGGGTTATCGGGACCTCTGCAGCCAGGCATCAGGTTCACATGTGATTGCCTGGTGATCGGCACGCTCCCAAAAACTGGCTGGGCTCAGCCAGAAATAGCAGTGTGGAGTGATTGTGCAATACCAGTTGGGAAGCAGTCATAAAAAAATATGACTAATTCATTTTGCACATTACCAGAAAAAAATAGGCAAACAGTATTGCTATGAAAATTATTAGGAGTAATCATTAATAAAACTATTTATAAATTAATTATTAATCATTAATAAAACTATTAAGCAGGTTGTCCTGTTGAAAGGATATTTAATTCCTAATCACTTGTCAGCATACACATGAGAGAATACGTTTGTTTGATGAGTGCATGTTTGTCTTTTATTAGTTTGTAATCCTTTTGAATTTTATTCTACAGGATTAGGCTATGGATCCATAGTGGTCCTGTTGTATTCCAGCATCTACTACATTATCATTATGGCCTGGGCATTCTTCTATCTCTTTTCCTCTTTTAGTACTGAGCTACCGTGGGCTAGCTGCAGCAATGCCTGGAACACTGGTACACTTTTATATTATTAATGCAAATCACACATAATTCAGGATTAACTAGTACAGTGACTATGTGCATGTGCTCTATTAGAAAAAAAAGTCATGAACGTTCTGCTGTTTCTTCTGTTCTGAACAGAAATGTGTGTTGAATTTGATAAAAAGGACAATTTTAGCAACTCAAGAGACAATGCAACTTCACCTGTTAAGGAGTTCTGGGAGTGAGTTATTTTATTTTGTAGTTACAATAAATCAATTGTATTATTACATGTATCAGAAGATAATAGCCTAAATATGGCTTGTGTTTTACAGGAGGAGAGTGCTAAATCTCACAGGTAGTATACAGGAGCTTGGCAATGTGAGGTGGGAGCTGGCTCTGTGTCTCCTCTTGGCTTGGATCATCTGCTACTTCTGTGTCTGGAAGGGAGTGAAGTCTACAGGAAAGGTGAGAGTCTCATGACACTTATTCAGACGGTATTGATGATTGACTCAGTAAGCAAAGGATGTTATCTTTTATTACTTCTTTTTCTGGTTTTGGCTGAGAGAGAACTCTTTCTTTCTCAGGTGGTCTATTTCACTGCTACATTTCCTTATGTGATGTTGGTGGTGCTGTTGGTACGTGGACTCTCATTGCCTGGTGCCACTGATGGCATCAGATTTTACCTCTACCCAGATCCTACACGTCTCACAGACCCACAGGTAGAATTATATAAAAAAAATGTAGTTAAAAATATAGGACCCCACACCAGAAGAAGCATATTCACAGTTTTACTATTGTCATTGGTTACTTTGTTGCAAAGGCGGTGATGGCAATTATAGTTTTTAATTATGTTTCAATGTTGCCCTTTCCTCTTCGCAAACCATCTTCAATGAGAAATGAGGGACCCTCTGATGGATTCACAGTTTCAAAATGCTCAATAAATAAAGTCAGGAGGTGATGGAAGCACCTTCACCTTCTTTTTTAGAAACAAGTTGAGATATTTTGGCTGTGTTTGGAGTCATTGTCTTGTTGCAACATCCATCCATCCATCCCAGATTCTTGACTGATGACATTTAATGCAGTTGTACTTGAAAGTTTGTGAACCCTTTAGAATTTTCTATAAATATTCTATAAATTTAAATATGAATATGACCTAATATAAATATAAATAATATGAATATGACCTAATATAAATATAAATACTAACATAAATATGACCTAAAACATCATCAGATTTTCAAGTCCTAAAAGTAGTCAGTGGCAAAAGTGTGAGTAGCAAAAGTATGTGAACCTCTAGGAGTGTCACAGATTTCCCCTCACTCTGAGTGCCGAAGCATTCAGCGCGCATGAACTACCTGAAGCACAACAGCATGTGCGTCCAGGTTTTCATTGACATTGATTCTGTTTACAGTTACACGTGTGTTTTGTTTTGGTTTCCATTCTGTCTCCGCCCCGTTATGTTATTGATTCTTTCCTAATGTCTCAGCTGTTTTGTGTTATCCCTCTTTGATTTCGTTAGTATTTAAATGAGTTCATCACTCATTTGTTTTAGATTAACTGGATCTGCTGTTTCTATCTCATACTGCAAATAGCTTGTGAGTATTTTTTATTTCATGGCATGTAGGTGTGGATGGATGCTGGAACTCAAATTTTTTACTCCTATGCTCTCTGCATGGGGTGCCTTGCTGCTCTCGGAAGCTACAACAAGTATAACAACAACTGCTACAAGTGAGGGAAATAAGCCCATTTCAGGAGAATGGGGTACTACAGGGCCAGGGGTGGTAACATTTTTGGCGTTACTGTATCAGCTGATCAACACACACACACACACACACACACACACACACACACACACACACACACACACACACACACACACACACACATACTCACACACACACAGATACTTTGATCCCTAAATTAAGACCTATGTGCTTCTAGCGTATGTGGTCTCCAGAAAATAGCTAGTGCACCATGTAAAAGAATGTAAATCATTATTTCCAAATGGTCACAAACCAAAAACTGTCCAGAGGGGTAGATGAGCTGTTTTCTGGAAATTTCATTGTTTAATTCCTGGCTATCTTTACACATAACCAAATAACTTAGATAGTCAGTGATCGCTTGTTCTGTCTTTGCTTTGCAGGGACTGTATTTATCTGTGCCTGTTGAACAGTGGGACCAGTTTTGTGGCAGGCTTTGCCATATTCTCTGTGCTGGGCTTCATGGCTTATGAGCAGGAGACAGACATCTCAATAGTGGCAGAGTCAGGTGACTGAAGATCTAAACCATCTGCTAATTTCCAACCATTACACATATCCAGGATGTTTGATGTGTTGAGCAAAATGTCACCCCTAACAACAATTTTGTTTATTTTCCCAGGTCCAGGGTTGGCCTTTATTACATACCCCAGGGCAGTTGCGATGATGCCTGTTCCACAACTATGGGCCATTTGTTTTTTCATCATGATAGTTCTGCTGGGCTTGGACACAGAGGTTAGCAGAAAAATAAACTCAGTTAAATGTATTATTTAAGACTATCCACACTTTATTGTATAAAGAATTTGATGTGAGTGTAAATTTTGATGTCTTTTTTTGTTTTGCACCCCTCTGTTTAGTTTGTGGGTTTGGAAACATTAATGACAGCTATAACTGACCTGTACCCTTCTTACTTACTCCTTGGTTATCGTCGCGAACTTACCCTGCTCTTCATCTGTTTTGGGAATTTCCTCATTGGCCTGGTTATGGTAACAGAGGTTATTATGCTTTCTTCTTCAACCTAGATAAAATGTCATTTTGCACTTTATTATCATTTCACTTTTAAAATAATTCCTCTAAATGATACACTGTACAACATAGATACTAGGTTAAAACATGTCTTGCTATTTCCTGTGGTAAGCTTTTAAATGTTCCTGTAAACATAATGTAGTCAAAATTACTTTATCAGGCAGTTCTTCCCCATGGTCTCACTTTTGACTCTTCGTGTCATCCTCTAGGGTGGCTTGTATATTTTCCAGTTGTTTGATTACTATTGCTGCAGTGGGATGACACTTCTGTTATTTGCCATTCTGCAGTCAGTGTGTATAGGGTGGGTGTATGGTGAGTCCTTCACATTTACAGTCTGAGAACAGTGCATGTTTTGTGGGATGTAAATTTATTTTGCAGAAAGGTGAGTATATAGTGAGTAAAACATGTAGGTTAATGATGGTTATGACAAAATATTTTTAATTTTTCATAGGGGCTAATCGCCTGTATGACAATATTGAGGACATGATTGGCTATCGACCACTGTTCTTAATAAAGTACTCTTGGAAATACATCACTCCTCTAGTCTGTACTGTAAGTATCTTAAAATGTGTTATGACTTTTTTGGTTACTTTAAATGAAATTACTGACTCAACACATTTGCTAGTGATAAGGGTTATGGTTAGGGTTAGGGCCCATACATTTCATGATCATGTCTTTACGTACTGTAGCTTTGCTGCCCAACACTGTATGCACGTGACAGTTATGACATTTGAAATGAGGAAATGACTAATCATTCATTTAAGATCATGTTCATTTTCAAGCAATTGAACTGTCATACAAACTTTCAGACTTTTTGGTGAAAGTAGCCTGAGACGGTGTTTTCTGATAGGTTAGGAAAGTTAGATAATTATGACCATAGATGTGTGATACAGTTTCAACGGCTTAATAAACATAGTTCAAGCCACTGGTCCTCACATTGACCACAAATAAATAATTAGAAATCTGAAATATTACTCACATGAAACCACAAGTTATGTCATGATGCCAAAAGCATAGTAAAGAGTTCGAATTCGCAGTGAGTGAGTGCTGTGGAAGTGCTTAAGTGTGAGTGTGTGAGTGCGTCTGATTGAATTTCGGTGTGCGTGACCAGTAATTGGATGACTGCCGTGGTGTTCTCTGGGAAATTGAGTCTACCTCCGGTTACGGCGTCGATGTGACACCCTAGTGCAAAGTGTACCTTAGTTTGGGTTTGAATACTTACATTATTGAGGGGTGTGGTTAGGCAACTAGCTGTGATTTTCTGCTGGTTTGGCGAACTGCTTTAATTTCTGCTAAGAACCTGTATGCAAATGTATGCAGTGTAGCACAGTGATGTTTCTCATTGTTACATATAGCTAGATTTCTCATACAGATCCATATATACTGTAACAAATAACTAGATGGATTGCAGAACAAGAACTAAGTGCACAAGAGGTTTTATGTATGTATGTATGTATGTATGTATGTATTTAGAGTGCCAAGAATCCACAATTCATAACAAAATATAATTAAGAGGTTAAATAGACAGATATAATGCTAATACAATGAGCAAACAAATGCTTGACAAGTTTTCCAGCTATAGACACTAGTCAAGTACATCATTCATGCAAAGCTGTGTAGTCTAAGCTCATAATTGAATCAGTAAAATGTTACAATTTATGTGATAAAACTTCTTACTTGTTTTTATCAGTCATTATATATGTAAAAATATATTGTTGAACAAAAAACTGTAGAAAATAAAAAACATAGTCCTGTAGAATATATCAGATTAGTTAATGGAGAAGTCTAATATAATATTTATTTATTTCACTTTTTCATATTCAGATGGGAGAATTGTAAACAAAGCCGTGCAGCAATAACATTAGCATAACTGATGAACCATTTACAAAGTTATTGTGTTTACCAGCCTAACAGCAACAGTGGTCCTGGAATCTATCCTGGTTTCTCTGCAAAATGTTACATTTAGTTTGTTTAAAAAGAAACACTACACATAATGCAAGAGACCTTTATTTATCTATGCTGTGCTTCACAAAGTTGATACGTTTTTGGATGTTAAGATTTTCATGATTTCATCTTTTGAGAATGGGCCTAAACATAAAACATCCAGAGAAGCTAATGCAAGAGAGAAAGTGAAGGTACTTGGGAGGGTCATTCTGGCCCAGTGTGAAGTGCTTTTCCTAACAGCATAGATTATTAGTGACTATCATGTAAATATACTGAATGTTTTTAGCTTTGAATTTTACAAGTATCCTTTTTCTTTAGGGTACATTTGTGTTCTCTCTGGTCAAATTCACTCCTCTGAAGTTTAACAATATAACTGAATACCCCTGGTGGGGCTATGCTCTTGGCTGGTACTTCACACTCTCTTCAACTCTATTGGTTCCTCTTTGGATGATCTATGCTCTCCTCACTTCCACTGGCTCACTGAGACAGGTATGTTCCATTGCAGGCTAAATATGAGAACACTGACAGATTATTGCTCATATACCCTTCCTTATTTACTGTATGTGCTTAACACAGGAAACTTACTCAATGAAATTGATTTCTTATTGTTATTACTTACAGTTACTTATTGTAACTTCTAACCTTTGACCATCCTTAGAGATTACATGCTCTCTGCACCCCAGAAATAAACCTTCCTCAGAACTCAAGCAGAAGAAAAAATGGTTCAACTTTTATTGGCTTTACAGCTGTACCACGAGAGCAAGAACATCCTTGAAGTAAAAGCATGGTGTTTGATTTGGGGTACTTGTCTACTATAGGGGTACTTGTTTATTTGTCTCATTGTACATCAGCTCCTGAGCATAACTTTTACACACTGTCATTTGTTAAACAGTTTCATGCAACAGTTCTATTCTACAATATTAGAGTATTTCTGGTTACTCTGTGTACATCAAGACCAGATAACCTATCGCACCGAATTAATTATGTTTTTGTTAAATAAATCTACATTACTTTGATATGGCAACAGACTGATGTATGTAATGAAGGCCAAAAATCATCATCTAGTATGTATATTTGGTAGAATTATAGTAGATTTTAGTTTATTTCTTTACAGTTGCTTGTTTCATAACAGTGCAATAGCCAGTGCTTGTTTAAATACATGTCTCAGTGTTCTGACAACACAGACTTTTTAAAGGGCCCTCCAGAATCATCAGCACCCTTGATAATGATAAGGACAAAGAAAAACCTTTGTCTAGCATCTTTTGTGTCATCTTACACTTTTAAAAAATGTAACCTTTCAGTGAGGTAACATTATTTTTTAAAAACCTTAAGCATTAAAAAAAAACCTGTGTCACAATTATTGCCATTCCTATAATTTCTCATTAACAAAATCCATGTGACATATAGTTTAGACAGCATTGCTACATCCCTGCTAAGATTGAGCTCTGACCTAGAGGGTTAGTAACATGGGCGGAATATAGGTGTTGTAGGGCTGTGTAGGTGGAGCAGAAAGTGTCTATAGAAATTAGACAGTTAACAGAATTACAGTTGATAGAATTAAAACCCAATACAGGCCATTTTAAAACAATTAAATTATAAACAGATTTATTTTAGCTTCAATTTACTATATCAGAATTCCAGTTGGTCAAAACATTTGATTGTCTCTTTGAACAGTCTGGAAGATTGAAATTGTTTAAAAGCTTCTGATTGGCCAATTGTCATAATGAGGAGTAAATTGGATTCAGTGCCTTTTTGCACTTGACAACATGGGAAAATCCCAACAACTCAGTCAACACCTCAAAAAAAAAATCATGGACCTCCACATGTCTGATTCCTCCTTATGAGCAATTTCTAACCAACCAAAAGTACCATGGACATCTGTACAAACAATTGCAAACATATACATTTTGGGACCACACAGACACTGCACAATTCACGAAAGTATCATAAATTATCTCTGAAGGATGAACAAACTTTGGAATGAAAAGTTCAACTGAACTACAAAACAACAACAAAAGAACTGGTGAAATGGAGGAATCAGATACCAACGTTCAGACTGGAATTATAATTGGTGCTAGGTGGGGCTGAAGCCTTAGGCCGTGATCTCGGACGAGGCTAATGGTTAGATGCTCTTACGCTCATGTCAAACTCAAGGCCCCCTGCTAAACACAGCCTGCTGCCTTGTTTCATTCAAACTATAAAATATACTGAAAAGTATGGTAGTACAAGACTACTAAACTACTACTGAACTAAACTATTACTAACCACACTATCTAGTATTCAAAGCAGATCCATGCCTGCAACAACCACCTGCATTCTGCACAGGCCACTGTACCTTCCTGTTTCATCTCATAGCACTGAAACACTGGTTAAAATCCACACCTATCTGCTGCACCTGATGCAAGCAGGTCCCTATCTAAGCACAATTTAGAAACACATGGCCAGGAATTGATTTCAAGAAAGACGCGGAAATATACTAAATAAAATCACCATGTGATCTTCATCTGAGAAGTGTGAACACCTGTACACTTCATGTTCATGCATTTATTCAATCAGCCAATCATGTGGCACCAGCACAATGCAAAAAATCATGCAGATACAATTTATTTCATCTGGGAAACATATAAATACTTTATGTATCTTCTGATTGGTAGTACTAAATGAAAAAAAAAAAAAATCTTTCAACAAAATAACAATTTTCACTGGTCATCTTGTTCAAAAGTTTATATCCCCCTTAATCTAGTGTGGTTGCTTTCTTGAGCATCAGTGAATGTTTGCACCTTTTGTAATAGCTGTGTATGAGTCAAAAAGATGGATCTCATTATTCTGTTATTTGCCATTCTGCAGTCAGTGTGAATAGGGTGGGTATATATTGAGTACTTAAAGCATTTACAGTTTTGGGGCAGATTCAACTTGCAGAAAGGTGAGTATGTAGAGAGTACAACATATTCAGTAGGTTAATGATGGTTATGACCATATATTACTCATTTTTCATAGGGGCTAATCTCTTATATGATAATATTGAGGACATGATTGGCTATCGACCACTGTTCTTAATAAAGTATTGTTGGAAATACATCACTCCTCTAGTCTGCACTGTAAGTACCTGCAAATGTGTTCCGACTTTTTGGTTACTTTAAATAAAATTACTGACTGCTAAAACATATCTGCTAATGATAATAGACATAGGGCCCATACATTTCATGATTATGGCTTCATGTAGGAAAAAAAGCTATAAAATTGTAGCAAAATGTATTCTGTGTATTTTTGGGACCATCAGCACAAGTAGTTACATGGTATTAAGCGGTGCAGATTAGAGCTAAAATGATGATTATTTTGATAATTAGTTAATATATAAATATTTTTTCAGAGAAATATTAAATACCATAAGGATTTATTTGTACCATTTCATTCAATTAAAACTTCTACAGGACTCTTAACTATGTTTAATTAAAGCAAATAGCTTTGCCCAAAACTGTATGGATGTGCTTTATGACTTTCGAAATGAGAAAATGTTTGTCTCGTAGATCCCATTCATTTGAGATCATGTTCATTTTCAAGCCATTGAGTTGAGACTGTTTGAATTTTGTGATAGTGTTAGGAAAGTTAGATAAATATGAACATAAATGTGTGATACAGCTAGAAAACCGGATAGTTTTCAACAACTCAATACATAGCAGATAATAAACATGATTCACGCCACTGTTCCTCACAGTTACCACAAACAAATGATTAGAAATCTGAAATATTACTCTTGTGGAAACACAAGTATACATCCGGAAAGTGTTCACAGCGCTTCACTTTTTCCACATTTTGTGGAAACTGTGGGACCTTATATAGACAGGTGTGTGCCTTTCCAAATCATGTCCCATCAACTGAATTTACCACAGGTGGACTCCAATCAAGTTGTAGAAACATCTCAAGGATGATCAGTGGAAACAGGATGCACCTGAGCTCAATTTTGAGTGTCATGGCAAAGACTGTGAATACTTTTGTACATGTCCTTTTTTTGTTTTTTATTTTTAATAAATTTGCAAAGATTTCAATCAAACTTCTTTCACATTGTCATTATGGGGTATTGTTTGTAGAATTTTGAGGAAAATAATGAATTTAATCCATTTTGGAATAAGGCTGTAACATAACAAAATGTGGAAAAAGTGAAGAGCTGTGAATACTGTCCGGATGCACTGTATGATATGAACCCAACAGCATAGGGTCACTTTCTGATGTGTGCCACCATTTCTATCAAATGTGTTTTGGGCACAAATAAAGTGTGCCATATCATGCAATTATAACACAGCCCAACTAATCAATAATAAAAATTTGTTGCCATCTATTTTATTTATCAATTTGGTCTCTTAGCTGTTCCAGCCCTATATTAGGCAGCAAAGACAGGTGCAGTTTCAGGTGAACACTATTTGAAAGGCAGGCAGACAAATCCAGTAAATAAAGGCTCGGTATGTCACCAAATAATTGAAAGAGGATACTTTTCAGTGAATAAAGCTACGTTAACACATGCATTGATTTTATTGCTGCAAGCCACCACAAGGTGTGCTATGAAATCGCCAGTGGATGTTCCTACTAATGGTTGCCGTAGTAACACTTATCATTTACTCACAGGCAGCATCGCGGATCATGGCTCCCTGAGATGATTTTGGGGAACTGCTTTCTAGGACATTAACTGACTATGAATGTGTTAATTACCTGTGATTTCAACATCCATATGGACATAATTTCTTATCCATCGACTGTCAGCTTCACAGGGTTATTAATCTCATTTGGCCTTATGCAGCATACATCTGGCCCCACTCACAAACATGGCCATACACTGGATCTGGTGATTTCTTATGGTTTAGCTATTAATGAACCAAAGATAGTCAACATTGTTATTTATGACCACTATTGTGTCTTCTTTGAAATTGTACTAACATTGGGAGTGATAAGAGGACTGTCACTAAGTGCTATCTCTCTCTGCGGATACAGCTGCAACCTTCATGGAGCTCATATCATCTCTCCCCCTTCTTTCACTGCCTTCATTAGACACTCTAGTGGAGAGCTTTAGTGTCAGGTTGACCAAATGTATTAACTTTGTTGCCCCCTTAAAAACAAAAACTGTCTCTGGGAAAATTAAAGCTGCCCCTTTCAGCTATAAAATCTTACTTTTCAAGTTTAATTGACAGCCACAAAGACAACACCACCATAGATTGGCTGCGAAACTCCTCACCTCAAATATCATCAGACCTTTTCACAACTGAAACGTGCAATGAGTTTGCAGCTTTCTTCAGTGATAAAATTACTATCATCAGTCAGCACTTGTCCTGCTGGTATGTTTTCTCAGTGATCAGCCCTAACACGCTTGCCCTGGTTATATCACTTATGAATTCTTCTAGTTGCTCTCTCGACCCATTACCCACCAGTTGGTTTTAAATTCATTTAAAGTTGGTTTTAAATTCATTATTACCAGACTTCCTGAGCATTGTTAATCTGTCCCTCCAGCAAGGATTTTTTCCACATACATTTAAGACAGCTATTGCTAGGCCTCTGCTGAAGAGAAACAATCTTGTTTCTTCTGTGCTCAGTAACTACAGACCTATCTCTAATCTTCCATTTCATGGCAAAATAATTGGAAAAGTTGTGTCCATACAGCTCAATAACTATCTCAAAATCAATAATCTTAATGAGACATTTCCATATGGCTTTCGGTCCAACTCTAGCACAGGCACTGCCCTTCTAGAAGTTTTAAATGACCTACAACTCAATAAGGACTCAGGTAATTTGTCAATTCTACAACCCCAATTCCAAAAAAAGTTGGGATGCTGTTTAAAATGTAAAAAATACAGAATGAAATGATTTGCAAATCTCATAAATCCCATATGTTATTCACAATAGAACATAGAAAACATATGAAATGTTTAAACTGAGGAAATGTACCATTTTTAGAAAAAATTAAGGTAATTTTGAATTTGATGGCTGCAACACGTCTCAATAAAGTTGGGACGCGGGCAACAAAAGACTGGACATGTACTTATAAAAAGTATCTTAAAGCACATTTGTTCACTGGGGCCTTTCCTCAAAGCAGTTATGTCTTCTGTAAAGCACTTTGTAAACATTGTTTTAAAAGGTGCTATATAAATAAAGCTTTACTTACGTACGTACAATAGTGCAAGTGTGAAAGCTTTTTGGAATTTTACAAGTATCCCTTTTTTTTAGGGTACATTTGTCTTCTCTCGGGTCAAATTCACTCATGTGAAGTTTAACAATATAACTGAATACCCCTGGTGGGGCTATGCTCTTGGCTGGTACTTCACACTCTCTTCAACTCTATTGGTTCCTCTTTGGATGATCTATCACTGGCTCACTGAGACAGGTATGTTCCATTGCAGGCTAAATGTGGGAACACTGACAGATTATTGCCTATATACCCTTCCTTATTTACCATATGTGCTTAACACAGAAAACTTACTCAATGAAATTGATTTCTTAGCAACTTACAGTTACTTGTTTCATAACAGTGCAATAGCTAGTGCTTGTTTAAATAAATTTCTCTCTGTGACAGCGCAGACTATCTAAAGGGCCCTCTAGAATCATCGGCACACTTGATAAAGATAAGCACAAAGAAAAATCTTTGTTTAGCATCTTGTTGTCAGTCATTTACTCTTAAAGTATAAAAGAAGTGTAACCTTTTTAGTGAGGTAACATTGTTAGGTGCACGGCTAGCTAGGTCAGTGGAGCATAAGATGCTTAGGTCATACTTACACTAGTACTTAACATTCTGTGCCGCCTAATGTGAGTACACACTTAATCTCAGGATTGTGGGTTTGAGCCCCACGCGGGGCACGAAACCTAGCCATTGGGATGGCACAAGTTAGTGCACGCTCAGTGCCTGTTGAAAGCTTGGATAAAATTGGCAGACTGCGTCAGGAAAACCTGTGCCAAATCAAATATGCCGATAATAACCTGGATTTCCATAATGGAAACAGGTGATCTGCTGTGGCAACCCCTAACAGGAGTGAGGTAACATTTTTTTATTCAAAAGAAACCGGTGTCACAATTATTGCCATTCTCATAAATTCTCATGAACAAAATCCAAATTAAATATACTCTCCTTTTGACAGCAATGCTACATCCCTGCTTAGATAGGGTGTGGAAAATAATCAGAAAATACATTTAATGTTTTCTTATTACCTATTTTATCGAGTGGTGGTAAAGAGAATTAGAATGAGTAAAACAAAGCAGAGCTAGCCATTTAGAGGGGGCAAATATGTCATGCCCTTGGGGTTTTTAACTCTTCAGTATTTGCTCTCGAGACTGAATTACATGGATTTACCTTTATAATAAAGTTCTTGCTGATTCTAAGTAGTTTGCTTTCCTTGCTTATCCTTGAACTTAAATGGGAGATGGAAAAATTCCCCATGACATATTTGACATGCCAGCCAGGGGGGCAATAATCTGGAAGAGTGGGAAGGAGTGGACTGCCCAGGCAGGGGGAGGACTGCTGGCCACCATAGGGAAAAGGTAAGCAGGGCTGGTTTGATCAAATTCTGCATTAGTAGCACTGATTTCCTGTGTAGGCTGCACGGTCTATATACTCTATTGGAATAAAATGACACCCTCCTGGAGGGTAAGCAATGGAACCGAAGATAAAAGACAAAGGTGAGCAGATGGCTTTATAAAATAGGCTCGTTGTCCGTTTTATTATTTTTTTTATGTAAATTTTTTATTTTTATTTTAGTGTGCTAATTATTATTATTTTTTTAAGTGTTAATTAAATGTGTATGATCAACACAGAATTCTTAGCTTCATTGTAATGGATTTTTTTGCCCATTACTTTGTTGTATTTTTGCCTTTTTTTTTTTCTTTTGAGTTAATGCATTGTTTACTGAACATCTGGCTTAGCATTTTTCATTTTTAGTGGATTAAGTAAACGTATACGTCTAATCAGTACCTTATTAATTTTGTGGCTGGTTATGGAAAGATGTATGTATTATGTTACATCGTATTTCTGTTTGTACTATGTGCTGTTCGGGTGTCTATGTCAGTGGTGGGGTTGGTGTCTTCTGTCTCCTCCTCCTCCTCCTTTTGACTTTGTAATACTTTTCTCTTCTCACACAATTACTATACACAATAGTAATATGATTAAATGCTATGACATTTCAGTGAAAATATGTCTTCTTTCATATCTCTTCTACAATAAAACCAATCAAATTTGAACACTATCTAATAAAAACTAGCTAATTTCCGACACTCATCTTATCTCAGTTCATCTTTAAGTTTTTAAAAAAAATTATTATTAGCTGGGTTATTTAAACCCCTGTCTATGTCTTTATTAAAAATTCTTGCTAAGCCACAACTATATATATACAGTATCTCACAAAAGTGAGTACACCCCTCACGTTTTTGTAAATATTTGATTATATCTTTTCATGTGACAACACTGAAGAAATGACACTTTGCTACAATGTAAAGTAGTGAGTGTACAGCTTGTGTAACAGTGTAAATTTGCTGTCCCCTCAAAATAACTCAACACCCAGCCATTAATGTCTAAACCGCTGGCAACAAAAGTGAGTACACCCCTAAGTGAAAATGTCCAAATGACACCTCCCCGGTGTCATTTGACTTGTTAGTGTTACAAGGTCTCAGGTGTGAATGGGGAGCAGGTGTGTTAAATTTGGTGTCGTCGCTCTCACTCTCCCTCATACTGGTCACTGGAAGTTCAACATGGCACCTCATGGCAAAGAACTCTCTGAGGATCTGAAAAAAAGAATTGTTGCTCTACATAAAGATGGCCTAGGCTATAAGAAGATTGCCAATTTGCAACTACATTTTGTGAACTTTTTGTTTTTGGATGTTCATGTTGGGTTGTTCAAGTGTATGGAATTTAAAAAAAAAAATTTGTACTGGAATGTTACTTTGGATTCTGACTTTTTCTTTATTGAATCACAAATAAAATATTACTTAAGTTGGATCCACACCTCGCTTTGACTCTTGTCTAATGTGACAATAATTATTAATTAAATAACAGAATCTGTGTGATAATGTGGCAATGTATATGCGTTGTAAGATCACTTTGGGGTGGAAACTTTTCCAGCCCAAGAGAGGATTCAGACATCGACATCTAGGGAGACAATTGTGATAAGATTAAGAGACTGCTGAAGATTGTGAAGGTTGTGATTACCAGACACCCCGATTTCTGTACAGAAAAATCAGATCGATCACTCCACAAGTGGACTTGAAAATTACAGAAGCTGCATGCCATCACATAGGTATGTCAATAACTAGCATACAGAAACCTCACTGACAGTTTTATATGTGCTCCATGGATACTGACAAACAACAGATTCAGAAAGATGATGCACTACTTACTCAGACTCATGTAAGATTTATTAATCTGCTTTCAATATTCAAAATCATCTTTCCCCTCCTGGGAACTCCAGTTAGGCTGACAATGATGCTACAGGTTTGTACATCATGCCTCATATCTCTTGAACCATTGACAGGGCCTTTGTCTTTCAAGTGTATTCAGACAGGAATTAGATGTCCTTTAGAAGGTACATTTCTTGTAGCAGGTTTGATATGTCAACTCTATAATCAGGTGACCTAACAGACTTAGTATAGCAATTTCTAGTAAGTTTTCATGGCATGTTTTAAATGCTGACAATGGGACACAAAAAGATGATGGAAAGAACACTTCATTACTCAATATTTATCCTGTTTCAAATTCTATAAAGGTAGTTTACCTATGCATGTGAAATCACAACATCATATGAATTACAGTATTATTTCAAATAGAAAAAATGTACAGACTGCAGTATAGAAATTTGTTTTGAGACTAATTAGAAAATTACTTTGGACATTTGAGCAAGGCTAAATTCTAAACTATAGTACCTGCCATATCTGCAATTTAACCTACAGCATAGTCTAAAACACATACAACTGTTGAACAGGTTTTTTTTGTTGTTGTTGTTGTTTGTTTTTTTTTTGCACACAGAACACTTTAAAGTAGTCTGAAGCACAAGAAGCCATGCTCCAGTTCCCATAATCACTTCTTGTTTGGAATATGTGAAAGGGTAGGGTTACACTAAAGTGGACATCGGTTAATATTCTCAAACATGTTACAATACCAGAGCATCACTAGAGGGCAGGATTTAGTGCTGTTTTTACACACCATCACCTGTAAATCTCACTAACACCAGTAAGCAGTCATTAGAAAACAAAAATAAAAGCTCCTTTTCCACCACTGTTGTTCACCAGTAGATTTCTGTCTTTTTATACACTAGGTAGACAGATTAACATATGACTGGGCAGTTCCATTCTGATAGTGTAAAATCTTAAATACTGCCTCATACCTACTGAATGATCCAGTTATAAAAGAACAAAATAATAAATGCTGCTACAGTACATCTACCTGCCCGGATTTTATGATGTCCCAATACCCGAATTCTGGTTTTATATACATAAAAATGACATGTTTTAACTTTTGCTTTTCACTACTTTCTAAAGGTCCTGGATTAATGGTCCTATGTTCCTAACAACAATTACTTTGGACATTTGATAAGGGGGCTGAGGGAGTGGTGATCATATCAGGTTTCGGCTAATTCAATAGAGGAATAGGCTTTTGAGTAAGAAAAGGAGGTGGGTCTATGGAGTTAAAACAGAGAAACATAATGAGAGTAAGAGAGAAAAGTAGGGGAAACAGAGGTGCACAAAGAAACACAGTCCTTTTTCACTCTCCAGAGGACTGCCGATAAGACACGTCTTGCATCTCTCAGGAAAAAGTTTTAAAAGCCAGTAAGAGAGAGGGTGTACACAAAGGGCGCATAACCCCAGTTGTAGAGGGCTGAAATACAACACAAAAAGATCCAACTCACCAGTTATTACCAAGTTATTACCAGCAGGAAATTGAGTGAGCTCAAACTACAGAGTTAAGATCAATACGTTTTTTTTTAGATCCATACCTTGAAAAGGCTTCTGACCAGTTTCAGATCAGTGGCTCAAAACTACCAGAGCTCTTGGCTCCACCTTAATTCCTCTCATTCTTGCAGTTTCAACATATCATTCAGAAGTGTTGCTTCAAATCGACACAGACATAAACAGAGACAGACCAGTAAGACAGATACCTTCAGAATCTCAGGTAAACTTTTATTTCACTTTTGCTATTTGCCAGTGAACTGCAGTGGCAGAAAAGGAACTGATACAATTTTCTTTTATAATTTCCAGTTTAATTAAATTGGCAGATGAATAGGTTAAAAATAAATGCTGTAGTTTATTAGTTTGAAGAAGATTTATGCTTTTGATGATTTACAGCAGAACAAACTGATGTACTGATTTGTGAATCCATGGCTCATATTATATTTTAATTGATTAATAGTGTTTTTATGACACCTGTTAATGTGAAATCCCTGATATACAAAACTTGTGGGTCTGGTCAGGAAAGGGATTACATTTGACTCTCAAAGGAAGTAAATGAGGTCATGACCCAGTGTGGCTGTGGGAATGAGGTTAGGTGTGCAGAGTAAAGTGTACTGAGTAGTACAGAGTATTTCATTTATTTCCTTTTTTTTTCTTCAATTAAATTTTCTAATGAGAAAATTAATCCCAATTATGATAGACCCAACAACAACATGAGACAAGTATATGTATTGAATTAAATTTTGCAGTGTAGTGGATATTTGGCATTTGCTAAATTTGGTAGGTTAGTTAATTGAATGACTAATTTAAATTCATAAACAGTGACAACTGAGCTTCAGTAGGTTCAGTTGAACTTCCTTTCATGATCTAGAGAGCAGTAGAAAAAAACTGAATTTATCCTAGTAGGGTAACAGTAAAGTTTATAAGTGTTTTTTTTGTTGTTGTTGGGGAAAACACACGTAATGAATTTATGAAACATTATACTACATGTGCCCTTTGATCAGTGAAAGACAATTATATTGTTTTATGCATCACAGATCTACTCACAGCAAATATGTACCAAAACATATATACCATTTCACATCAAGATCCCAAGGTTACATAACTACAATACATGTCTATATTTACAATGTGATTAATTCTATAACTACATGTCATGACATAATAGTTGCATTTAGAATTCCTTTGAAATATTAGCAGTTTAGTGAAATACGTTAATAAAAGGAATAACGATTTGTCCTATTTAGAACTTGTACTTATTTTTTTTCTTTTTAATAGAATAATATTGAATAATTATTTAATATATTCTTTCTTTAATTCATTTGTTTTTCTCAGCTGCATCATGAAGGAAAACTTTGAGCCCACAGTGAAATTAAAGCTGGTGAATGTAACCAGCTCCACGGCACGACCCCAGGGCAAACCAAAGCAGAGAGAACAGTGGGCCAGTAAGGTGGAGTTTTTTCTGGCTGTTGCAGGACATATCATTGGTCTGGGAAATGTGTGGAGGTTTCCTTATCTGTGTTACAAAAATGGAGGGGGTAAGGTTCTTTACTTACCAAACCACAGCCTCTTTAATGCTTGCTTATACTACAGTTCTTTTTGCAGGCACTGTAAAAACACATGGATATAAGACTACAATTTTTATTCTGGTTTAATGAAGTACATCAGATCAAATATTTTAAATATGAAACTTCTAAGACTACATTTGTTGTTTACAAAAGGAAGGTACACAACAAAGCAGAGTTCTTAAGTTACTGAGCTAGCTTTCAGTTTAACTCAGGCGTCACAGTGTCAGAGCAGCTAAGTCTATCCCAGAAATAAATGCAGATGAAAACAGTTTAAATCAAATAAAACATTTAGCATGAGCACTGCTCTGACAGAAACGATTCTCCACAGCACATTGTGTTCATTTAGCTCAGTTGAGAAAATTCCACCAATATAGTGAGGAACAATTTATTTTTACAGTTTAAACAGAAATTGCCTCTAACTGTTTAGCACTGATTTCTAATCTCTTTTCTCTCAGAGCTATTCCTCTTTTTCTTAAATGCCCATTTGAATAGCAGTAATGTATTTGAATGGCCCATATAAATGCTTTGCTTTACTATTTTTTAAATAGTAGTTTAATAGTTTAAATGTTATATTTGTTTGTTGTTATTATGGTTACCAATGATTACCAACAGGTTCTCTGATTTTTAATTAAATCTTTAAAAAAAAAAAAATTGGATTGGAACTACATTTGCCTCATGAATGGCCTTTTGAGATAAAGAGGGCACGGTTCAACTCTGTTTTTGTAAGAGGTGAAGGGTGGAAAAAGGGGGAAAATGCAAATCCAAACTCAAATTCTAACTCCTAACTTGATCTATGTGCACAGTAACCACATACTCTGACATAAAAGTGGAAAGTTTATGTTAGTCAAGGAGGCCTGTGGCTCACCCGGCATTCCAGTTCATCCCGGTATTGCTCACTGAGGTTGAAGTCAGGGCTCTGTGCAGGTCACTAGAGTTATTCTACACCAGCATTGTCAAACCATGTCTTCATGGAGCTTGCTTTGTGCACAGAGGTATTGTTATGCTGGAACAGGTTTGGGCTCCTTAGTTCCAGTGAAGGGAAATCATAAAGTTATGGAATACAAAGACATTTTAGACAATTGATTGCTTTGAGTTTGGGAAAGACCCAAATATGGGTGTGATGTGCACATACTTATATATATATATATATATATATATATATATATAAATATATATATATGTGTGTGTGTGTGTGTGTGTGTATAAACATGCCTACTGTGTATGGTGCTGTTTCCCTAGTACAGGGGCTGCATGAGGTGGTGTGTGAAGTTGGTATACTTGGTTTTGTAGTAAGACATGTCGTGACCATAGTGATCAGAATTGTACAAATGTTTACGCGCTTCCCTCTTTCTCGAAGAATCTGTATGATGCTTAAACAAAGCAAGGGTGTGCATGAGAATAACAGATATGTCACTTTATGCAGTTTGTTTTAACATGCGCTAATTTAATTTAATGTTAGTAGATTAGCTGCAGTCACTTTGAGGTATTGTGTATTCAATATTATTTGTCTGTCTCAAAGGAGCTTTCTTTGTGCCATACATACTGTTCCTATTTTCCTGTGGCATACCTCTCTTCTTCTTGGAAACATCATTGGGCCAGTACACTAGCCAGGGTGGCATCACATGCTGGAGGAAAATTTGCCCTCTATTTGAAGGTAATCACAAAAAATAACCTATTGACAATAAGCAATATTCCAAAAATGTTAAAGATGATCAAAGATATGTACAGTATATTGATGTTTGTTATTTAGTTAGTTTATTTTCATTAAAATGCGATAATTAAATTGGGAGTTACTACAGTATAAAGTATACATTATACTTAATTCCTTCCTCAGGACTGGGCTATGGTAGCCAGATTGTGATCCTGTACACTGGAGTTTATTACATCATTATTCTGGCCTGGGCATTTCTCTACCTGTTCTTCTCATTCAGCTCAGAGCTCCCATGGGCTAACTGCAAGAATAGCTGGAATACAGGTAATACTGCTGCCATTGTCATTAACTGGCCATACAGCTTTCTAGAGTTACACTGTGCACTTTTCTAACACTTCAGTTAAACTAATGACAAGCCTTGCACAAGTATCTCTTAGTGAAGGTTTAATGGAATGTAAATTATTTTGTTGCTGATCATTTGTTATAATTCTCAATAGCAGTTCCCTTGCATCAAATAACTTTACAAAAAGTTTGTTTCTGTCTTACAGAGTCCTGCGTGGAATTCAGCAAGAACAACATGACTGATAATATTACAGACAAAATTACATCCCCAGTTGTGGAATTCTGGGAGTGAGTTTTGGGAATTAGAACAGGAAACAGAACTACATGTACATACGTGCCAATCTACTATACATGTATCAGCCTAATTATTAAAGTCAGTGTCATAGTTCACATAATTTAGGAGAAAGCACAGATCATTCAAGATCAACTATTTTCTGTGCTTACAGGAAAAGGATTCTGGGTTTGTCTGGTGGCATAGAAGAAATGGGTAATGTGAGGTGGGAGCTGGCTCTGTGTCTCCTGTTGGCCTGGACCATTTGCTACTTCTGTGTGTTTAATGGTGTGAAGTCTACAGGCAAGGTTAGTGCTCAGACTTTTCTAGTCTGTGCTGGCCACTGCTAGATAACGATTGATAGAATGATGGGAGATGACCGGAATATTGGTCCCTAGCTTGTGTTAAGAGTGTCGTGTCACACAGGTGGTCTATTTCACTGCTACCTTTCCTTACTTGATGTTGATGGTGCTCCTGGTGCGTGGACTGACGCTGCCTGGAGCAATTAGCGGAATCACATTTTATCTCTACCCAGATCCTTCTCGCCTCACAGACCCACAGGTACCAAACATTAATTTAGACATGACTGAAAAAGCTAACTGCAAAATGATGATTTTTATTTTTATTTTTGCATAAGGCATATTGCACGCACATTTGTATAGGTGGTACTTTTCTTTCAGGTATGGATGGATGCAGGTAGCCAGATATTTTACTCCTATGGAGTTTGTACAGGGACTCTGACAGCTTTAGGAAGCTATAATAAATATGACAACAACTGTTACAGGTAAATAAATTTGTCTATTCAAAACCTATTGTTGTCTAATGCTTGATTAGACTTGAGTTTGTATAGTATATGTATGTGTATGTGTATTTTTTTCAGAGACTGCATGTACTTGTGCTTGTTAAACAGTATGACTAGCTTTGTGGCTGGATTTGCTATTTTTTCTGTGTTGGGCTTCATGGCTGATGAACAGGGAATGGACATTTCAATGGTGGCAGAGTCAGGTATGGCAAGAATATTCATGCAGAGTCAGTTTACCTTTCAAAAAGGTTATACTGGGAGGAAATGCTGATAATGCTTTTTTTACTTTCTTTGAAAACAAGACTACAAGAAAAGAACAACATCCATTTTAGGGACATAAACGGTTATCACTGCTTTGACAAGTGACAAATGAGCATGTAAAACATGCTGATCACTAATTATATAAAAATTCTAAGTTTGTGATATCTCCAAACACTCTTGGATATTAATCATTTTGCACAGCTAACTTTTTGGAATGCACAGTCCTGTGAAAAAGTAAATACACCCTATTGGATTTTTAAAAAAAATTATTTTTATTTTTATTTATTTATTTATTTTACATATTTCGACAAGCAAATATTTGCTCCTCTTTGAAACAGTAATAAATAAACTTATACAGTAGTAATAAACTTGAACAAAACCATAAGGAAAAATAGCTTTTTCAATCATTATTATTATTATTCAACAGAAATATCAATATATGTGATATTCTTCAGTGGAACACGTAAGTACATGCTTGGCCTCAGAAGCTAGTATTTTACCCTTTAGGAGAAATAACTTCTTGTAGGAGTTTTGCATAATTGTCCACCAGTCTGTGACATCAGCTTGCTGGAATTGTTGTCCAATCTTCCATGCAATATTCTTTCAGTTGCAAGATGTTTGTGGGTTTTCTTGCATGTACTGCCTGTTTCAAATCCCTCCACAACATTTCAAATCCCTCCACAACATTTCAAATCCCTCCACAACAATTCAAATCCAGGCTTTGATTAGGCCATTCCATAACCCTCCATTTCTTCTTTTTGATCCATTCCTTGGTGGATTTGCTAGTGTGCTTAGGATCATTATCCTGTTCAAAGGTCCACTTTCTGTTCAACTTCAACTTTTGGACAGATGGCCTCACATTATCTTCAAGCACTCTTTGATATAATTCAGAATTCATAGTTGAATCAATGAATGCAAGTTATCCAGTCCCTGAGGCAGCAAAGCAACCCCAAACCATAACATTTCCACCACCGTGCTTCACAGTTGGTATGAGGTGCTTCTCCTGAAAAGCTGTCTTTGGTCTGCGCCAAACGTGTCTGCTGTTACTGTGGTCAAACAATTCTATCTGTCTTTTTCTTAGGATGCTTCCCTTGCAGATCCTGTGATAAAATTTTGGGGTTCTTGGAGATTGCTCTTGGGATTAATTTGTTGGGATGGCCAGTCCTGGACAAATTGGCAGTCGTTTGAATTATGTGCCACTTGTAGATGATTTTCTTTACAGTAGAATGATGTACATCAAATAATTTGGAGATCTTTTTAAATCCCATGCTAGACTACACACCCTTTTTTTCTGAAGGCCTTATATAACTCTTTAAATCTTGGTATGATGACAAACTTTGATAGCAAAGGGAACACCAGGCACTAGATTTGAGAGGTTTAAATAAGACGGTTTCCACCTGCACTCCCTAAGTAGATTCTGATCACTGGCACCCAATCTTGAACACCTGGTTCAAATTTTATGGATTTGAAGGTATGTTAATTGAAATTTTGAAAATTACTACAAAATTTTTATTTTTTTTGTCATTTGGTAGAGTGTATCACCTTTATTTGTAGGGACTGTTTCAAAAAGGATTAAATGTTTGCTTGTCCAAATGTAAAAAATATACCCAACAATTTCAATGGGGTGTACTTTTTCACATGACTATATATGATAAAGGTGCAAATTGTTTTAGATCTTTGTATACCCATCAGTCTACATTTCTCTAGGCCCTGGCCTGGCATTTATTGCTTACCCACGTGCAGTGGCCTTAATGCCTTTCCCTCAGTTATGGGCAGTTTTCTTCTTCATTATGATCCTTTTCCTTGGACTAGATAGTGAGGTAAGTGTGCTTTGGCTAAGCTACAGTTTATTGTTCATTTATTCCTTTTGATTATTTTCATCAGTGTGAAAAATTACTTTGTATAACCCTGAAATACACATATTATAATAAAGAGGTATTGCTTGATGATCATATACATTGGATTCAGAAAGTATTCAGACCCCTTGTTGCACACTTGTTGCACACTTTATTGTACTTCGGATTTGATTTTTATTCAATACAGTAAAACTGACATTTTTAAAAATTCATTAAAAATCAAAAACTGAAATTTCTTATTCACAAAAGTATTCAGACTCTTTATTCAATACTTGGTAGATACCTTTTGGCAGCAATTAAAGCTATGAGACCTCTTGGTCTTGTATGTCTCTACATGTATGTCTCGACATACTTGTATGTCTCTATATGTCTCTACAAGCTTTGAATACCTGGAATTTGACAGTTTATCCCATTTGTTCATGGCATATCCTCTCAAGCTCCATCACTTTGGCTGGAAAGCATCTGTGAACAGCCATCTTCAGGTCTCTCCACAGCTGTTTGATAGGGTTTAAATCTGGGCTTTGCCTGGGCGACTCAAGGACATTCAGAGACTTGCCCCAAAGCAAATCTAGTGTTTTGGCTGTGTGCTTATTGTCATGTTGAAAGGTGAACTGTTCCCCAAGTCTGAGTTTGTGTACACTCTGGAGGATGTTTTCTGTAAAGGTTTTCTGGAGGAGGATTTCCTGTATTTGATTGTATTCATCCATCCCTTGTACCTGTCCCTGCCACTGAGAAGCACCCCCTCAGCGTGCTGTTGCCACCACCATGTTTCCCTGTAGGGATGATATTAGCTAGGTGATGTGCAGTTCCTGTTGTGTTCTGCCCAAAGTGCTAAATTTTCATTTGATCAGACCAGAGAATCTTTTCCCACATGTTGCCAGAGCCTTTATGCTGTCATATACCTTTTACACAACAGTGGCTTCTGTCTTGCCTCTCTACCATGAAGGCCTGATTTATGGAGTGGTGCAGAGATGGTTGTTCGTCCAACAGGTATGGCCAACAGGTTCTTTGCATAAGACTTTTGGAGCTCTTTCAGAGTGTGTTGGATTCTTTCTTACCTCCCTGACCAAGTCCCTTCTTTCCTGGATGCCTGGGCAGCTAACTCTAGGATAGTTCAAGGTTGTGCCAAGCCACTGTGGTCCTGGGAACACTCAAAGTCTTAGAAATTGGTTTATATCCTTGCCCTGATCTACACTTGACAAATTTGAGTGCGGAGATTCACAGACAGTTCCTTGGACCTCATGGCTTAGTTTTTGTTCTGATAGTGCAGTGAAAAATTTGGGCCTTTACAGACCACGGTGTGTGCCTTTTCAAACTATGTCCAATCAATTCAAATTGCAGCAGGTGCTGCAGATAATTAAAGCAAACAGGATACACCTGAACACAGTTTGGAGTGCCACAGGAAAGGGTCTGAAAATTTTTGTGAATAAGAGATTTCCGTTTTTTATTTTTAATTAATTTTCAAAAATCTCTAAAAATATGTTTTCACTTCATCATTATGGGCAAATAAATGTAGATCACTGGGTAACAATGCCAATTTTATCCATTCAAAAATCTAATCCACAACACAATAAAGAGTGCAACAATTAAATGGGTCTGAATACTTTTTGAATCCATTGTAGTTTTGATGCAAATTACTAATAAATAACACTTTATTTTTGGGCAGTTTGTATATCATGAAGCCATGGTAACAGCAATCTCAGATATGTACCCCTTGTTCTTCCAAAATGGACACCGACGTAAAATCCTACTTCTCCTAATCTGTATAGTCAGCTTCCTTGTTGGTCTGATGATGGTAACAGAGGTGAGAACTCAGATGAAAATTGATTTTTCATTTTCAATTTCAATTGATGATTTATCAGATGAAAATAGATTTTTCTTGTTCATCATATTGAACATGTGATGCTAGTGTTCAGTGAATGCCTGTATAACCTTTTGCTTATTCTCTCTCTCTCACTCTGTTTATCTTCTTTCTCTTCTTAAAGGGCGGACTGTATGTCTTCTTGTTATTTGATTATTATGCTTGCAGTGGAATGACTTTGCTGGCCTTTGCCATTCTTCAGTCCATCTGTGTTGGATGGGTTTATGGTAGAGACATTTGTTATATCTTATTGGGATTGATAAAAACCAGAAATGTCCAAAAATGTTTTTCAATCAAGGGCATATATGCTTAGTAGTACTTAGGGGTAGTAAATACAATAATGTGTACTAATGCTATTCACTATAATTATTTGACAAGCTTTGGTGCTTTGACAATGCTTTTATAACTGATAACTATACACAAATATAAGATTTTAAAGGAGGAAGAAGAGGAGAATAACATGAAAATGATGGCCAGTTTAGTTGTTTGGACACCCCAGATGTAAACTATAGGAAACACATTAATAGTGGCATTTCATGCAGCTTTGGTGCCCTTGTCTACATGATCTCAAAATAACACAGTAATAATTAAAAACAATGATCAGTCATCTGCTTATTTAAAGGAATATGTTTCTTCTAGGTGCAGACCGTCTGTATGACAACATTGAAGACATGATTGGTTTTCGTCCTTGGCCCCATATGAAGTTCTGCTGGAAATATGTGACCCCTGTTATTTGCATAGTAAGTTATACAGACATACAGTTATACAAGTATACAGTTATACAAACATCTCTGAAGGTGTTGTAAATGTTGATACATTTTAACATTGCATAAGGGTTTAGTCTATGGAATAGTAGAATAAATCAGAACACTGTAAAAAAATAAAATAATACATGTATATATGTATATATATATATATATATATATATATATATATATATATATATATATATGTATATATATATATATATATGTATATATATATATATATATATATATATATATATATATATATATATATATATATATATATATATATATATATCAATATATATATATATCATGTAATGTATGAAATTAATGCATAGTCATCTTGCTGTGCATTGACTCAGCCATCTCTTACTCAATATGTCTTACTAAGTCTGTTTGTGACACCTGTCACCAGTGCCTGTCTTTCTGGAGAAGACAGATGAGAGTTTCACCTACTGTAGAACCTTGAAACTTGGTTATATGAGACAAAGTCTAAAGTCTGCCTGTTTAAACCCCATATCTATCTTCCTTATCCTCTTCCTTCCTTATCACTCATCACTTACCCCTCCTGTGACATCTCTTTATCTTTTCCTGCAGGGGACATTTGTCTTCTCCTTGGTTAAATACACTCCTCTGAAGTTGAATAACCTATATGAGTACCCCTGGTGGGGTTACGCTCTCGGGGGATTCTTCACACTCTCCTCTACCATGTTGGTCCCTTTATGGATGGTATATGCATTTTGCAAGACCCCTGGCTCAATAAGTCAGGTAAATCTCCATAACAGTAGAAACAAAGAGTGAGCAATTTTATTTTTGGGAAAAAATGGGCTACATTGTTACTGAAGGATAATTATTACATATAACTTAATATTAAATGTTAGGTATTTATTTTGTTGCTATCTTTTATTCATTGTCTTTAAAAAAAGACTTTCAACAAGCTGTCTGGCTATTCATGATTTTCAATCATGATTTAAGATTTCATGATTTTCAGAATTTTCATTTTACTAATGCGTATATATATATATATATATATATATATATATATATATATATATATATATATATATATATATATATATATATATATATTGGTATATGATAGTTTTATGCTTTTAAAACTAATGAATGAAAAACGTATATATTTCCAGAGAATGAAAACCCTGTGTACTCCTGCTGAAGATCTGCCTAATCCTAAATCACCCAAAGGTGTTCTCACCTTTTGCACTTTTGAGACCTTTACAGATCTTCAGACTTTGCGTCAACACTCTCCAGTAAATGTATGACCTATCTGCATTATAAAAATACACACACACACGCACACACACACACACACACACACACACACACACACACACACACACACACACACACACACACACACACACACACACACACTTGCACAGGCTGCCTATAAGAGATCATGGCTATTATCATTATCATTATTGCCATGATCATAACCATTATTCATTCCATAGTTGAGCATTTATTTATGTACTTATATTCAAACTGTTTCTCTTGTAGACTATTTAACTAATATATTGGTATAAATAATCTATGTGAACCGAAGAGTAGAAATATACTGTGTTGTGAAAAAGTATTTCCCTGATATCTTCTGTTTTTGTGTATACCTCATACTAAATAGTTTTAGCTCTTCAAACAAAATACAACACAAAACAAAGGCAACCTGGGTAAACACACAATACAGGTATTTTTAAAATGAAAATTGAAAAAAAAAAAAAGAGAAGTTACCCAACACCTATCACCCATGTGAAAAACTAATTGCCTATTCAAACCTAAAATCTGGTTGTGCCACCTTTAGCAGCAATAACTGTAACCAAACAATTCTGATAACTGTAGCTCCACCTTTCAAGGCACTGTGGTGAAATTTTGGCCCACTCTTCTTTGCAGATTTGCTTTAGATTTTTGAGCATGCACTGAGTGTTTAAGGCCATGCCACAGCATCTCAATTGGCTCAAGTCAGGACCTTGACTAGGCAACTCCAAAACTTTTTGAACTTTAAACCAGTTGCGTTTGAGTTTTGAACTGAAGACCGAATATTATCCTTTAGGATTTTCTGGCAGAGAGCAGGATTCATGTTTCTCCCAATTATTGCAAGTTGCCGAGGCACTGAAGCAGCAAAGCATCCCCACACCATCACACTTCCACCACCATGCTTGACCATAGGTATGATGATCTTTTTGTGGAATTCTGTGTTTGGTTTATGCCAGATGACAGGACCCCTGTCTTCCAAACAGTTCTACTTTCAACTCATCAATCCACAGAACATTCTCCCAAAAGGTTTGAGGATCATCAAGGTGTGTTTTGGAAAAATTCAGATGAGCCTTAATGTTCTTCTGGGTTAGCAGTGGTTTTCGCCTCATCACTCTTCCATGAATGCCATTGTTGCCCAGTGTCTTTCTGATAGTGGAGTCATGAACAGTGACCTTTATTGATGCAAGAGAGGCCTGTAGTTCCATCAATGTTGTCCTTGGCTCTTTTGTGAATTGCTGGATGAGTCATTGTTGTGCTCTTGGAGGAATTTTGGAAGGTCGGCCACTTCTGGGAAGGTTCACTACTGTGCTGAGTTTTTCAGTTTGGATATACCTCACTATGCTCCTTTGGAGTCCCAGAGCCTTTGAGATAGCTCTGTAACCCTTCCCAGACTGATGTATTTCAATTACCTTCTTCCTCATTATTTCTGGAATTTCTTTCAACTTTGGCATAGTGTGTTACTGAACAGGGTTTGCTGTAATCAGGCCTGGTTGCATCTAGTCCAGTAAAACCGATTATGAATGCAGTTTCATAGATTTGGGGAATTAGTAACTACAGGGGCAAATACATTGTCACACAGGCCCAGTTGGTACTGGATAACTTTTTTGCTTTAATAACTAACATTATCATTTAAAAAGTGTATTTTGTGTTTACTCAGGTTGCCTTTGTTTTATCTTAGATTTTGTTTTACTTTCTGAAACAATTTAGTACAAGATATACACAAAAACAGAAAAAAATCAAGTCACAGCACGGTATGTTACCCAAAACTGACATTGCATAACAATTATTATTCAAATAAAAACTTTGTGAGAACCATAATTAATCTATTTGTTTAGTAATTAGGATTGCTAAGTTAAACAATGATTGTATGACCTTGGTGGGACTTGGATGGTATTGTTGCACAAGCTGAGCTGTTTTAGATTTGTATGTTTGTTTGTTTTTCACTCCTAATTTTTATGAAAATGTATACATTTGTTGTAAATAAACATGGTCCACAGTCATGTTGGCACTGGAAATCCAGCCTATTTTCCTATAAACCTATTTCTAAAAGCTTGTTTCAAGACCTCTCAGGTTTACAAATACTGCATGTTTGCACATGAAAATGGAGATATATTGTTCCTCAAAAATGGACATATACAAAAAACATCATTGTATGTCATGAACCCACTTATTTGCTACATATTATCTGAAATGCACTACTATATTTCTTACAAACTGTATACAATCATTCCTTTATGAGTTTATCTTTAAACTTAAATAATTAATAACAACTTCCGGCAGAGCTTCCAGGTCATTTATTGTGCCTGCCACTGTGTTTCATTCCTGTTTTAATGGTCCCTTGTTGACTTTGTGTAAGTAGGCACTTACAGCAGAAAGTGAGGAGTGGATTTTTCAGCCATAGTACAATAAGTACAGTTGTGTGTTTGCTGAGTTGTCTGATCTATTTTACTTTACTATGTCATTATTTGAACTAGGTCATATCAGCTTGCTACTAAGTTAACCAGCTGGCATGCCAATTATCTAGCAGAACCAAGTATTATACCTAGTGCAGTGCAATAATTTCACTTCTGTCAGGGGAAATAGTTCCATCTAATGGACAAATTATATTATTGTAAGTTTCACAAAGTTTATTTTTAAGAAAGATTTGCCTTTAATACATAAATGTGAAGTGTAAAATCTGTGCAATGTTTGAACATTAACATGTAAACATATGTTCAAATAAAAAAATAATAAAATGTTGGATGTTTACAATACTGCAGTTCCTTGAACAGTTCTCTGTTGTTGCATAATTTGGGTGGATTACGTACCTTTTATAATTTTAAGAAATTGCATTCAATAACTGAGTCCAAATACCATTTTAATTAGATGCTCATATTCTACAACCCCCATAAATTCAATGGGTCTTAAAATGTATTTTACTGTATATTTATATTTTATATTAATAATATATGATCCCAAAAGACTAAAAGTTGTGATTATAGCAAAGGGCAAAACTTTAGCAAATATTAATGTTTGGGCTTTGAATACCCCTGACATATTTTATGATTTTTTTTTTTTTTATGTAAAAAACAAAGAACAAAACAAAACAATAAACCTGAAACACAACAAAATATATCTTGGCTTTGATAATTTTGTGTGAGAGCATACATGTTCTCAGTAATACTGCTTGAATGATAAGTGATAAGATATTTACAATAATATTTTTAAATATAGAAAAAGTTTATAACATTCAAGAGTTTAAAATATTTTCCTGGCACACTGTATGTTTGGAAAGGCTTCAAGTCTTCAATTTTTGGAAATGAAGGATTTCATTGCACTGCTGGAATGGTAGTTCAATATTACATTTTGTAGCTGCACTTCCAGTGCAGTGTAGAAGTACAAAAATAACTGAATCTTCTTTATATATGAATTGACAAAACACTACAGATGCGTAAAATAATCAATTCTTTTGTCAGGCTGTGCCACTCCACTGGCCAACTGAGAAATGTGTTGCAAAGACTAAGACAAGGGGGTTACAGACTGCTGATGGTTGAATATCAGTAGTTTGAAGTGATTTTTTTCTACCCCATTAGTGATTAGAACTTGAAAATTCAAAAGGCACACAATATTATTCATTATTATATTTACAAGCCATTTAAAAATAAATACCACTTACATTGTTTTGGGGCTGTGGGGAGTTCGGATCAGGTTGGGATTATGGGTAGGAGTGTGGTGGACAAGAGTATTCTGACGATGCGGCATGTCTGCCAGATTGTTGAGCATGTTCTTACTCTACATTAACTCAATGAGCATCATGCAATACTGGGAATATTACATGTACACAAATTATCAGACTTTAAGAAAAATGGCTTACACAGGTTAAACATCCATCTGAACTAG